>NC_048895.1:92131886-92169950 GCF_011077185.1 Oxyura jamaicensis | reverse complement strand
CTTCCTTCCTTCCTTCCTTCCTTCCTTCCTTCCTTCCTTCCTTCCTTCCTTCCTTTCTTCCTTCCTTCCTTCCTTCCTTCCTTCCTTCCTTCCTTCCTTCCTTCCTTCCTTCCTTCCTTCCTTCCTTCCTCCCTCCCTCCCTCCCTTCCTTCCTTCCTTCCTTCCTTCCTTCCTTCCTTCCTTCCTTCTTTCTTTCTTTCTTTCTTTCTTTCTTTCTTTCTTTCTTTCTTTCTTTCTTTCTTTCTTTCTTTCTTTCTTTCTTTCTTTCTTTCTTTCTTTCTTTCTTTCTTTCTTTTTCTTTCTTTCTTTTTCTTTCTTTTCTTTCTTTTCCTTTCTGCAACTCTACACAAAAATTTAGAAATACGCATTTTCCTAATGTAGTTCTCTTTAGCAATGACACTTCCATATCATTCAATGAAAGGCTAGGATTACATCTTTTCTTTAATAACAGAGATTTAATGTAGCAAAAAAAATATGATAGCAAATATAGCAGAAAACAGTTCCTGAGAGTAAGTGACCCTTATTTTTAGTGGTTTATTAGAATAGTATAAATATAGCAAATCCCTGTAAATAAAGTTACCTACAAATAGAAACATCTATGGAGTCCAATGCAGCATTTCAGAGGTACCAAGCATAAAGCCCTAAATGTACTTGCTAAGCTATGATAAGCAGTGTAACAATGTTTAGGTGTGTCTCTATTTCAAAATAGATCCTCTCTCTGTTTTGACACATAACAATGCTAGTATTATGATTATCCATATTGGAAATACATAGCAGTTCATTCCCAGTCACTGATATGGGTTGAACCTTGAGATGAGAAAAAAGAAAAAACACACCCACACAAAATGGAGAGGAGAAGAGAATCTGCACCAAGATTTGCACCCTGCACATAGTGTGAATGTCAGTCAGTCCACATCATTTGCCTGGGAATCAGGCTTTGCCTGCCCTGAGCACAAGAAAGACAGAACATACATGATACACTCCTTTGCCCAGACTGCCCCCACCTGATTTGCCATTTAGACCTGTCTACAGTGACGGATATCACTCATGCTCCAAAACTGTAAACGAGGCAGAGTGATGCATCTTGCTCCCATGCTGGGTATGGAATTTAGATATTAATTCGTTCTTTGGGGTAAGGAGAAGGAACAACTAAATCATCATGCAGCAGCAAAAGCTGCAGGCAAAATACATTCTGGTGACTCAGCTTACAATGCAGCTGACTGGCTGGTTGGTACTGCTCATAGCTAAAGGATAGGTCATGACAGTGATTTTCTCTGTCGCACATCTTCTGTCCTTCCAGTTGGAAAGTTAGCTTTTTGCTCTTTCATGGCTGTTAAAAAAATGCATTTAGGGCATACCCACAAGAATTAATTTGCACAATTATCACAAGCTTCATTCATGAACCAGAAGAGCAGTATACAGGGCTGCTTTAGTCAAAAGAGGTGTAGCTTTAATTAGAGATTGGTGCCATTCAGAGTCAAAGACAATAAGCCCACAATTCATGTTGTCTAAGAGTGGCTATCTGCATTTTGTTATTTAGCAGGTAGGCAGAATGTGCTTGTGATTCAGACTGGACTCCATCAAGTCGTAGTCCGGACAGACTGTGCCAGTAAATGATTTAGTTTTCAGACAGGGTATATTGTTGGAAGAACATTACAGGCAGATAATTGAAAAGTGGTTTTATTATTATTACTATTATTATTATTATTATTATTATTCTCTGAATATACATACAAACAGGTTATACATAAACAATACCAAAATAGAACTAGCTATTGAAATTGTCCATTTCAGCAAAGTGGCTCTGTAAATTCTCCAGAATATGGCCACAAGGCAAAAAGTGACTTTCAGTGATGCAGATGGAAATGATTTCTGAACATTCAGTAAATATACAATTTAAACGTTGCTTGATGTGACAAATAAATGAAAATAAATACAAGTTGACCCTAAGTGTGTAGAGAATTAGATGATATCTATATAGTATCTTATAGTACTTTTCATCTGTAGATCTCAAAGAGTTTGCAAAAGGAGGCCATGACAACTTCAAAGGTTTTGAAATTTTTTCAAATGTCATTGAATGCAAGATTTGTCACATCTGTATTCTACAAAGTGTTTTCTGAAGTGCTATAGAAGATTGCACACCTGAGACTTGCCAGTGAAAAAAAGAATAACAACAGACATAAACTTCACAAAAATATTGGAGAGAAATAACCTTTTTAAATGTTGTTTCTCACAAAACTTTTTGTAGGTGTTTTATATTGTTTGGCAGAGTATAACTGTTTATATATCTTTATTTGCTAAAACAGGTTACACTTCTTTTAAAATCCAAGTTAAAATAAATATTCTTTCCAAATCAGGATTAGATGCTGAAGAGTATCAAATATATACCTAATTGTCTTATGAAGATAACTGTACCTGCTAAAGGACTTAAATGTTGGATAATCCAGATTATAACAAATGAGAAGCATTATTCATAGCTCAGCAGTGAGGTTTATGAGGAGAAATCCCAAAATTGTTTCCAGGTACTAGTAGCTGTTGGGTGTGGGATATTTGGTATGTGGATAGTTCCACTCAAAAATCTGATCTTTTACCATCTCAGGAAATTTTTCATAGCATAAATACATCTGAGGTATTTTTAAATAATAAGAGGTAAATAACTGCTACAGAAACCTTTGAATCCATGACTACATATTTCTGTAATCTTCCCTAAATTAATGTATCTTTTTAAAATAAAACTGAAGAAAGCTCCTTAGTAGAGAGCAGGTAGAGATCTACTTGAGTAGTATGGATTAAGCAAAATCACCGTGTCTCTCAGTCTTCAAATGTATGGCTCTGCATAATCCAGTGCTGGCTGTTTTTATTGACAAAGGGGTGAAAAGGGAGAATCACAAAATTATAGAAATGTTTGTTAGAAGTGAGCTCTGCATAACAAGCAGTGCAGGCTCCTACAGAAGCTGGACAACTGCTGCAGAGGTGGATCTATCAGCATTAGCTGAGGTCAGATTTGGCTTTGCCTAGCCAACTAATGAACTACAAGGATGGTGGTTTCATAGTCTGAGTAAAATTTTCCAATGCTGCACTACTCTCGTAGTGAAAATTTGCTTCCTTATATCCAACTGGTGTCTTCCAGACCACAAAGTTATGTCCACACCACCTTACAGTACTGAGAAGAAGTTGGTTCTCTCTTGTTACTGCCTTTCAAATAGTTGCAGGCAGATACTAGATAACCCCTTAGTTTTCTTTTTCTCAGACTAAATAAGCTGATTTCTCTTCACCTCTTTTCAAAGGCTTTAAGTCCTAGGTCTTTGACCATCTTTTTAGCACATCTTAGAGAACTGTGCACTCTGTGAAGTCTAGCTGCAAATGACTAACTTTCCTCTTAGAAGAACATTGGTGCGTTAAGAGAAGACTCAGTAAACCAACTGTGCATAATGGAATTAACATCAAAAAGAAGTAAAAACTTCAAGCATAAATGTACTCTGCATAGCTAGCAAGTTTTTGTTAGTGGAGTGCTACAGGGTGTCCTCTATGATGAAAGGCTGGGGCTGTCCCATGCCGGCCCCAGCTGGTTCCAGCTGGCTCTAATGGCCCCATTGCAGGGCATGGCAGGGCCCAGCAGCCAAGGTGGTGGGGCCTCTGGGGAATGTATTTAAGAGTGAAAAACAGTAGTATTCTGTTTTGTCAACAACTATAACTGCTAAGCAGTCTCCCTGTCTTTATCTTAACCCACAACCTTTTTCATCCTATTTTTCTGTCCCGTCCTGTTGAGGAGGGAGAGTGAGTGAGCAGCTGGGTGGGCAGCTGCCTGCTCTCCGATAGTAACCCACCGCAGCAGTAACCCACCGCAGAAGAAAGTGCAATATTTACTTAGACAGCTTGGACAGGATTCCTGCACTAAGTTTGCACTAAACCAAGAAACAGAAAGTGAATAAAACTAGATATTGCAGATAGTGGTGAACTGCCAGTTCTAGTGAGGTCAGTGAGCCATTGACAGCCATTTGCTGATGGTTCTGTGTCAGTTTTTGAGCCACGTCATTTTAGCCACTATGAAAATTTATCACAGGAAATCTCTCAGTGTTATGAAAACACATATTCTTTTTTTTTTTTTTTTTTTTGGTAAAACATATCGCACTGCTTTGATGGACACAGAATGGTAAGAGAGGCAGAAGACACACACCAGTGAGTTAAGGTACTTTTTTACCAAGTGTGTGGCGACAGCATTAGTAGTTGGTTCCATTATTAGAAATGACTAAAATGGAAAGTTTCCTTCCTGCAAAAAATCTTGCTTTCCAAAACTTTTGTTTGGCTCAAATCCTTCTAAAACAATGCCATTGATCCTATTGATCTTTACCCAGGTAAATTACCATTATTGACAGATGTGAGCTTCACTGCCACACATTTCAATAGGCAGCTTCTGGGGTGGGGTTTCAACTGTTAGGCATTACTGTTCTATGGATCCAAAAGTCATGCCATCAGGTGGGAGTCAAGCTTTCTTTAGAGCAAGTGTTTCCAGATGTCAAATAGGGTAATTGGAAAAGGAGTTAATCTTACCTTAGATTATGTATCACACAATAGATGTTGCAGTCTGAATTTACATAGCCTTGTCTTCCCCTGCAGTCAAAAAAAAATAAAATAATAAAAAAAAAAGTGCAATTTCCCCTAACACAGGTATTTAAAATGCAGAAAAACAACCCCACAGATGCTCTGATTTCTCTGTTTGTTAGACTAGGTGAGGCTCACATGCTCTTAATAACTGAATGCAGGCAACATTCCTCCTCTACCTTTGCTTTAGTCTGCACAATTTGTCTTGGCCAAAGAGGACAGCACATTCTCTGGTCCTAACTCATTCCAGCCAGTTCGTCTGCCCCAGATAGACTCTTGAATCTTAACAGATAAATTGTATTAGAGTTAGAAACCATATGCTTCTAATCCCTATGCTACAAGGGTGGACTTGGTGAAATGTGGTAGGGTCATGGATTCTGGGGAAATTTGGCTGGAATCCAGAGCAGTCTCTCAGAGTCTTAATTTAGATTTGCTGGAGATATGCTGAGTTGAGAGTGTCAAAGCAGTTCCTACAGTTTTAGTGAATGACATTCATGCAGAAACGGGGGAAAAATGGTTTCACATCTCTGAAGTTTTAAGGCAACTTCCAGACATTCAGGCTTCTTAACATTCCCCCCCCCCCCCCCCCCCCCCCAGTATACAGCCAAAATATCTCTTCCATTTTCAGCAGAAGTCAGTACAGAAGAAAGTTGCAGAATCTTAAAGCCTCAGGATGTAACAAAAAATTATTGACAGTAATGAGGATGCAGGAGTAAATAGACTTGTTAACAATAGAATAATGTAGTTAGTACATACCTGAGCTTTTTATTCAGCAACTTATTTTTCCCTTATCACTTGAAATTGTGCTTGACAGCTAGTTAACTGCTACTTTGCTACAGTGAAAACCTGAGCTGGTTCAAGAACCAAGATATGTACTTTTGAATTACAGCTGTTATGCAAATTATTTTCTACCTTACTCTGATGATGGATGAACTAAGATCTGTAAACATTCTGTTTCAGAGCAGCATACAAAAACTGGTGCATTTTTATAAGGGACTAAAGGTTAATTCAAACCTTTCGGCTGAGGGATGCTGTCAATTTGGATTTAACACAAGGATTTCTGGATCGTTTTCTCATTTTTTATGCTTGTCAAGTAATTTCTTCCAGATACAAAGCATTCCATCACACACATGCCCTGACTAAGGAGGGCAAAACCAGCTTGAATCCTAGTGTAGTTCTTGTCCTATGTAGTTTTATTATTTTTTTAATATATAAGATTTTTTTTTTTTTCCATGCAGCTTGTAGGAATAAAGGGGAAAGCAAAAGTCTCAAGTAAAGTTGCACTTCACTTCTCTTGGTCAACTCATTTAAGTCAATTTATCATTTGAGACAAGATATCCTCTGATTCAAAGCAGGTCTCCTTGTTCTGATTCCCCGTGAAATCTCAACATGGTTTTACTTGTCTCTTACCTGGCATTAGCTGTTGTGTTGGGTGCTTTCCAAACATTAAAAAATATTCTGTAGTCTATCCATTCTTTCCTGTCTCTTAGATTAGGACTAAAATAACTATATAGGGATTTGCAACAGGATACAGTACTCTTAAACATATTGCTTAATTTCCAATGACAGTCTATAATCAGATTTTGCTCTGATGGGCATGAAGGCCATCTTCATTGAATACACAGAGAACTTTTGAATTTTCTTTATAGAGACTCCTCACAAGGCACCTATGATTCAAACTTTTTAAATTATGGAAAGTGGATTTAACTTAGTGCTGAAATATTTCTAAAATCTTCACTTCAGAATCTCTGTCTTTCATATTAACACAGCAGTCTGTTGAGTCTGTTGTTTTTGTTTGTTGTTTGTTGTTACACAGCAGTCAGGCTGTTGTTTTGTATACAGCTGAAACTGTAGATCTTAAAAAAATGGTGGTTTTATTTATTATTTTTTTTAATTTTATACTGGACAAGGATTAACTTCAAATATATTTAAAATTTAAGGCAACAAATGCTAGGTTTGTGAGGTTAGGGTATTTCTGGAAAACAACTCTTATATTAATTTCTCAGTAGTTCTTTATTTCAGAGTCCTTAGGATGTCATATCTTTGATAATATCTTTGATAATATTTAAACGATTTAATTTTTATAGTTTAAAAATTACAAACTATACATTTTATATTTAAAATTTGCATTTTAAATATAAAAATATTACACAAACATTTTTTCTTTAGAAAATTATATTCACTAGTATAAAAGATACTTAGTAACACTGAAATAGTATTGAAGTTGCAAGTAAATAAAATCTTAGGGTATTGAACTATTTGATTCCCAGTTTAGTGGCACAAAGCATCACACCCTTACAGCAGTTTCTGTGGGAAGAAATATGCATATTGATATAAAAATTGCATTATGCATTAGTTGGTCTGCTTTACAATAGTATTACTCTGATGAGTGGAACTTTTAGATTAAATACTTGATGTGAAAAATTGAGCAAAAGTGAGGAGGACCAGAAAAGACAGTTTTTCTTTGAGTTTCTCTGATGATACATAAACATTCACACAGTTCCTAACTTGGCTGGTTCAAATCCATTGAAGTAACCGGAGCCTTTACAATTATTTTTTGGCATATGGTAGCAATCATTAGCCCAGAGTGTGTCCACAGCATGTACACAATCATGGGCAAAATGCAGATTTTCTTTTATACCAAACTTCCAAATTTTTGCTTTGATTTAAGCATATGCTTCACTGCTTTCCTAAGAGGTCTTCATGTAGGCAATTTTTCTCTTACAAATCCTATGACCCTTTGGTATTGTTATCTGTCTTTTTACAGTTTTAATGTTTAGGGGTCGATGGAAAGTCTCAATTTTATGGTTTCTTATTAACTAGCAAATTTTACAGTCCATAAGGGATGAATCTACCATCTGATTTCTTTGAAAAATTAAGCTCAAATGCTAAGCTTGACTTGCATTTCTATCTCAGGTGAAGTATCCAGTAGTCAAACAGAGAAAACACAAAAACTCCTGAGACTGTTTTTATGTGTTTCTTAATAACATAGAAAAAGAGAAGTCACACACAGGACTTCACAGAGTATTTTCTTTGGGTCTGAAGAGGTTTTCAGATTAATCTGCATTCTTGGGCTCTCTATATTGCATGGTACTACCTAATATTTACAGGCCTGACATAAATTTGCAAACAACTCGTCCAGACCATTTCCCTGTAGAAAATCCCTTCAGGGTTTTTTACAACTTCTGGTGCATTAGCATGTATTCCAAACCCTATAGCACTTGCAAAGTGTTTGTTTTTCACAGCTGTCATAAATAGTATTTGGCTCCCTGTACTCAGTTTCTTCTATTAATCTGGTGACAAAAAAGTGTATTTTTCTAATGTGCCCATCTCAAACTTCCATCTTATGTTTATTTGCTTTATTTTATTTAATGAGTTGTACTGGTCAGCCAGAATTGTCAGAAAGGCCATTACTCCTATGAAGAAAAGCTGGGAGAGCTGGGGATGTTCAGCCTGAAGAAGAGAATGCTCTGGGGAGACACTGTTTTGGCCTTTCGGTACTTAAAAGGGTCTTTTAAAAAGGATAGAGGACCCTTTACTCAGGTAGATAAAGATAGGACAAGGGGGAATGGTCTTAAACTAAAAGAGGATAGATTTAGAATAGACACTGGGAGGAAATTCTTTATTGTAAGGATAGTGAGGCACTGGAACAGGCTGCCAAGAGAAGCTGTGGATGCCCCATCCCTGGAGGTGTTCAAGGCCAAGCTAGATAGAGACTTGGCCAACTTGATATAGTGGGTGGCATCCCTGTCTATGGCAGGGGGTTTGGAGTTAGATGGTCTTTAATCACAGAATCACAGAATAGTCTAGGTTGGAAGAGACCTCCAAGATCACCGAGTCCAACCTCTGACCTAATGCTAACAAGTCCTCCACTAAACCATATCACTAAGCTCTACATCTAAATGTCTTTTAAAGACCTCCAGGGATGGTGACTCAACCACTTCCCTGGGCAGCCTATTCCAATGCCTAACAACACTTTCAGTAAATAAGTTCTTCCTAATATTCAACCTAAACCTCCCCTGGCGCAATTTTAGCGCATTCCCCCTCGTCCTGTCACCAGGCACGTGGGAGAATAGACCAACCCCCACCTTGCTACAGCCTCCCTTCAGGTACCTGTAGAGTGTGATAAGGTCTCCCCTGAGCCTTCTCTTTTCTAGGCTGAACAGTCCCAGCTCCCTCAGCCACTCCTTGTAAGACTTGTTCTCCAGACCCCTCACCAGCTTTGTTGCCCTTCTCTGGACTCACTCAAGCACCTCCATGTCCTTCTTGTAGCAAGGGGCCCAAAACTGAACACAGTATTCAACGTGGTCCCTTCCAACCCAAGCCATTCTATGATTCTATGATTTTATGATTCTATAGTATGATATTGTGTATGTGTCCAAGCCCTGACAGCACCACTAACCTTGACTGTCTCTGCCCACACTCTGTGGCTCCCCCCATGCTGTTGTTGGCCCAGGACCTATGCCAGGCCCAAGACCATCAGCAGGGCCAGTCTGCAGCACCCCAATAGACTTGTCCTGCCTGACCATGGGTCCCACCAAGCCAGGCCAACCTGCAGGCCCATGTCCTGGACTGGCCAAGGCCCAACCAAGCTGCCCTGCTCCTGGCTGGGGTGGTAGGGCTGGGATGGGCCCTGGTGCCAGGGTCAGCCCTGACAGTCCTGGGGAGCCCCAGATCCTCCTGGCCTCATGAAGCTGCTGGCCCCTGCCTCATCCTCAGGGTCTGCTCCTATGTGCAAAGCAGCCTCATTCTTTACCAAGGCCATAACCAGACTTGGAACACTGATTTTAAGAAAAGAAATCTACAAGTTTTTAGGATCTGATTTTTACATCTAATCATTAACTCCCAACATCTTCAAAGGGGAAAAGACATGTTTTTCCATATTCATAACTGCATTTCATACTTATCCACACTTAAAATAGCATTTTAAACATTTATTTTTTAATGAACCATATTGGTAGTTTGGTTTTAAAAGCTCCTTTTTGCATAGAGGACTAAAAATATTTTTTCCTTCTACAAATTCAGTTTTTTGGAGTATAGCACTAGTGTATGAGTTAGGCAGCTCTCAGCAAGTTGTTTGCCAATTTTTAATTCAGCACAACATACAACTTTGCTGATTTAGTGATTATTAGTAACTTTGAAAAAGCTAGTGTTTGTATGTTATCTCTGGTTAGTTATCTGTCTGGAATTGGCACTAAAACTCTCGTTGCACATTTCTTAGCTCATTTCTAGCTAATAAAAAAAAACAGCATCCAGTGATGGATGCTCATTATTTTATGGCATAGAACATCACTGTGGGTTAGGAGGTTGCTGAGCTGAACAGTGAGAACTGACTCAAACCATAGCACTGCAGAGGTTAGAAGCTGCTAGATGTCCACATCAACAAAAAGATACAAAATGCTAAGGATGATCAGACAGAAAGAAAAAATTGCTAAAAAAATATTCAGCAGAAGAAGTACGTGCCTTGTTCTTAGCTTTCATGTAGTGTTCCTATAAGAAGCAGAACTGGCTAGGGCAGAAGCCTCCTGGGGTGGGGAGGTTGCTCTTTTCTTTAGCAGGTTCTTGAGGAGAGAAGGTCGGAAGGACTGCATGACATGAGAAACGGGAAGCAATCAAAGAGGCACAGCAAGGAGGTGGGGGCTTGCAGTTAATGCAGATGCTGACGGATTACTGGAAGGAGAAGGGAAGGGACAGAAAGGTTTCAGGAGTGATGGAGGGGATCAGAGGAGATTGTGCAGATTTTGCTGCATCTTGGAAATTCTTCAAGTTAGTCAGCTGAAGCCGAGTGTGCAGGTAGAGGTCTACAGAGCAAGGGTATATTATCCAAAAAGCAGCATGGTGTAAAATCACAAGGTTTTGTCAGATTTTAACTGACACAATTCCTTTGAGTATCTTTTACATAATAGTGAAGCACGCTAGTTTATATTCTAAAAAGAAGAAGAAGAAAAGTGTCTTCTTTGAATTTAAACTCTATTCTGGTCTTCCAGGTTATCTCTGTAAGAGAACAGTCCATGCAAGGTTGCCTCAAACCTATGGGCTCCTATCACACCACCAGAGACAGGGGCAGCTCAGACCACTCAGAAAGGAGTATCCTGGAGACCTGAGATGAACATAGCTTTCATCTTGGCAAAAGCCAAGTCATCTCTTTCAAGAGCACCCACAGACATGTCAGTGGGAGAATATCAATGCTTTTCATCTTTGTAAAAGACAAGGGAGAGACCTGGGCAGGCACTGAAGCAGGCAGAAGAAAGGTGGTTAATGTGGTAAACTCAAACTGAATTTCATCACACTTAACAAGACCAAATAAAGTGATGTTTAACTTAAGAACTCCTACCCGGGACATGAGTTTGAAAGCCATATTATTAATTGCAATCACCTCATTAAAAATCATTTGTAAGATATTGTCATAAATTATTTCCCCTCAGTGTTTTTTTCTGAGAGAACACAGAAAAACATCATAAGGACTAATTGAGAACACATTTTTTAGGCATCCACAAAACTAATTTTATAGTACTTTACTGACATAATCTATGAAGCTTTGTTCTTCATAGTTAAGTGGACAAAGAGCATTCCTAGACAGAAATGTTAAATTACATTCTGTGTGGTTCAAGAACAGCTAATTCCCATTTCCCTGTTGAAATACTAACTGTTAAAATCTCAGGTGGAATGATTCTTTAAGACTTCAGGCTGAGTGATAGGTAACTTATTTAGAGCAATGCTAACACATTATCTACAGAATTAGGAAATCATAATATATGAATTACAAGAAAAGGAAGTTGTGTAAAAATCACCATACTAGTAGCACAAATATAATTATGCCCCATTTTAAAAAGGGACTGGAGTATCTAATATAGAAGTTCTGCCCAGAAACTTCAGTTCCTCGCAGAACAACACTATCACTGAGGTTGGAAGAGATCTCTGGAGAATGTCTAGTCCATCCTCTCTCCTGCTCAGAGCAGGTAAAGTAGAGCATGTTGCTCAGGGCCATGTCCAGTCAGATTTTGAATATGTCCAAGAGTAGAGACTCCATAGCCTCTCTGGGCAACTGTTACAGTGTTCAGTCATCCTTACAATAAAAATATATTTTCTTATGTTTAAATGAAACCTCTATATATGTTTATGTATTCTAATTAAAGGTGGCTTTTTTTTTTTTTTTAAAAAAAAAAAAAGGAACTCAGGCTACAGGAGACATTCCATCTTGGCCTGCTTGCATGGCAAAATACATATTTCCCTCTTTACCATCAAAACCAGATGAAAACAGGAGTTGGGGGTGATAGACTCTGTGCGTTAGGCTTTCTTGTGTGTTGGATTTCATGACTGTGCAGGAGGCTGTCTTGATTGTGATATTCATTCCTGGGGTTATATTCTGAGCAGGGAACTTGAAGAAAGTTCCAGTATATAAACTGGGAGAATAAAGTCAGAAGGGCTTTCATTAGGATGCCAGGAGACACCCTGTATCTTTGAGCCATTCTGGCAAGAAGCTTGGCTACCTCAGTCTAAAATATCTTGTGTAATTTCTATTGAAAATGGCTACGGTGTATCTCTTCACTAGAAATTTCATTTCCGTAGTGAAATTCCCACCTACAAACTGAAAATGTCTAGAACCTCCTTCTAGCTAAAGGTGATTGAAATATGTAATGATCATCATCGATATCCTCAGTATCTCAGATTTGCCAACAGAATATATGTTATTGTTGTAATCTTCCTGGTTCTTCATACTCATATTACCAGATTCTGTGTCTTAAATATATGCAAGCATATGTATGTCTTTGTATCTTGAATAGTGTCACTGGTATAATATACAATTGTATTTTGCAGAACTGGTAATTTAACTTATGACAGTTCTATTTTCCATATATATCATAGAGTCATGGAATCATAGAATCATAGAATATTCCGAGTTGGAAGGGACCCATAAGGATCATCAAGTCCAACTCTTTGCACCGCACAGGTCTACCCAAAAATTTAGACCATCTGACTGCACAGTCCAAACATTTCTTAAATTCAGACAGGCTTGGTGAGTGACTACTTCACTGGGGAGCCTGTTCCAGTGTGCAACCACCCTCTCCTCCTGATATCTAGTCTGAACTTCCCCTGACTCAGCTTCACCCCATTCCTGCGGGTCCTATCACTGGTGTTTATCGAGAATAGGTCACTCGCCTCTCCACTCCACCTTGTGAGGAAGTTGAGACCGTGATGAGGTCCCCCCTCAGCCTCCTCTTCTCTAGGCTGAACAGGCCCAGTGACCTCAGCCGCTCTTCATACGTCATCCCCTCCAGGCCCTTCACCATCTTCATCACCCTCCTCTGGATACACTCCAACAGTTGAATGTCCTTTCTGTACTGTGGTGCCCAGAACTGCACACAGTACTCAAGGTGAGGCTGCACCAGCGCAGAGTAGAGTGGGACGATCACTTCACTTGCCCTGCTAGTGATGCCATGCTTGATGCACCCCAGGATACAGTTGGCTTTCCGGGCTGCCAGGGCACACTGCTGGCTCATATTCAACTTGCTGTCAACCACAACCCCCAGATCCCTCTCTGTGGGGCTGCACTCCAGCGTCTCATTGCCCAGTCTGTATGTACGGCCAGGGTTGCCTCATCCCAGGTGCAGGACCCGGCACTTGCTTTTGTTAAACTTCATGCGGTTGGTGATCGCCCAGTTCTCCAACCTGTCCAGATCTCTCTGCAAGGCCTTTCCACCCTTGTCCGAGTCTACAACTCCTCCAAGTTTGGTGTTGTTGGCAAATTTGCTCAAAACACCTTCTAGTCCTACATCCAAATCATTTATAAAGACATTGAAGAGGACTGGCCTTAAGATAGAGCCTTGAGGGACCCCACTAGAGACTTTCCGCCAGCCTGATGTAGCCCCATTTACCACAACCTTTGAGCCCTGCCCGTCAGCCAATTGCTCACCCATCATATGATGTTTTTGTTAAGCTGTATGCTGGACATTTTGTCCAGTAGGATCCTATGGGAAACCATGTCGAAAGCCTTGCTGAAGTCCAAAAAGATCACATTAGCTGGTTTCCCTTGGTTGACTAGATGGGTGATCTTATCGTAAAAGGAAATCAAATTTGTTAGGCAGGACCTACCCCTCATGAACCCATGCTGGCTGGGACCAATGACTGCATTGTCCCCCAGGTGTGCTTCAATAGCCTCAAGAATCATCTTCTCCATAATTTTACCAGGCACTGACGTGAGACTGACAGGCCTGTAGTTGCCAGGGTCTTCGTTCTTACCCTTCTTGAAAATTGGCACAACATTTGCCACCTTCCAGTCTACCGGGACCTCTCCAGATTCCCAAGATTGTTGAAAAATAATTGAGAGAGGTCCTGCGATGATATCAGCTCTTTAAGCACCCTGGGATGAATCCCATCTGGACCCATGGACTTGTATGGATCCAGGTGGAGCAGCAAATCCCGCACACATTGAGGGTCGGTTGGGAGTTTGTTATTCCCACCATCAAGGTCCTCCAGCACAGGGCACCCAGGGTCCTGAAGCCCATCATCAGCATTGAAGACAGAGGTGAAGAAGGCATTAAATGTCTCTGCTTTGCCTGTCATTGTCTGTGAGTTGACCTTCCCCATCAAGCAGCGGACGTATGTTTTCTTTGGTTCTTTTTCTGTTCACCTGTCTGAAAAAAAAACTTTTTTATTGTCTCCCACAGACATGGCCAGCTTCAACTCTAGCTGGGCTTTGGCCACACAAATTTTCTCCCTACAAACATGAACAGCATCCCTGTATTCCTTGTCGTCGCCCAACCTTCCTTCCAGCAGCCATACACTTTCTTTTTTCACCTAAGCTCCAGTAGAAGATCCCTGGTCAGCCAGGCCAGCCTGCTGCCCCGCCTGCCTGACTTCTGATATTTTCAAATTGCCCGATCTTGTGCTTTTAGGAGGCAGTGCTTAAAGACTGACCAGCACTGACGGACACCCATGCCTTCAAATGTAGTTTCCCAGGGGACATTGCTGACTGGTTCCCTGAGCAGCCTCAAGTCCACTCTCTCCATATCCAGGGCTGAAGTTTTGGTGGCAGTTTTCCTTCTGTCACCATAAATTCTAAATTCAACCACTTCATATGAGCAAGATGGCTGTCAATTGCCATATCTCCCACAAGACCCTCTCTGTTCTCCAGCAACAGATCTAAGAGGGCACCGTTCCTAGTTGGCTCCCTTAGCACCTGCACCAGGAATTTATCACTGAGGTGCTTTATGAACTTCCTGGACTTGCTCGTGTTAGCTGTGTGGTGATCCCAGTTGACGTCTGGCAGGTTGAAGTCCCCCATAAGGACAAGGGGAGTTGATCTCAAGGCATCTCTCAGTTCTGCAAAGAATAATTCATCGGCGTTGTCATCCTGGCCAGGTAGTCTGTAATAGACTCCCACAACGACATCCCCTTTATTTGTTTGTCCCTTAATCCTTACCCAGAGGCTCTCAACTTTGCCATCGCCAACCTGAAGTTCCACATAGTCCAGCCCATGCTTCACATACATCGCCACCCCGCCACCTTGCCTACCCTGCCTGTCCCTCCTGAAGAGCCTGTAACCATCTATTTCAGCACACCAGCCACAGGACTCATCCCACCAGGTTTCAGTTATGCCAATGATGTCATAGCTGTGGGACTGGGCCAAGACTTCTAGCTCATCCATTTTATTCCTCATACTGTGTGCGTTCATGTAGAAGCATTTCAGATGAGCCTCCCTACATGCAGCATATTGTGGAACTGACTGAAGGTCCTCACTGGCACACAGTCCCTCTGATTCTAGCGCACCATCCCTTAGCTTGTCACCGGCATGCCTGGTATTATCCCCTTCCCCCTTCAACTCTAGTTTAAAGCCCTGTCTATCTGCCCTGCCATCTCCTGACCAAAAATCCTCACCCCTCTCTGAGAGAGGTGCGTCCCATCTGGTGCCAGCAGGCATGGTGTCATGTAGACCTTCCCATGATCGAAGAACCCAAAGTTCTGCTGGTTACACCAGTCCTGAAGCCACATGTTAATGTGATGAGCCTCCCTGTCAGCATCGAGACCCCCTATCGGAAGGACAGAGGGAAACACAACCTGTGCCCCTGATCCTTTAAGTAGTCGCCCCAAAACTCTAAGGTCCCTTTTGATCGCTCTTGGACTTCTTGTTGTTACCTCGTCATTACCAGTCTGAAAGACCAGTAGCGGGTAGTAGTCAGTGGGCCATACCAGGTTCTTGCCCAGGGAGGCAACAGACTTCCCTGTGGGTTGGGTCTGGTCGGCATATCAGGCCCTCTGTCCCTTTCAGAAGGGAGTCCCCCATGACAATAACCCTTCTTTGCTTTTTGACAGATGATGTAGCAATGCAGGGGGTAGGTTGCCTTGCCTTAGGCACCCTCTCCAACTGGGACGGGGTTTCATCTACTTCGTTGTTCAGACTGTTGTGTTCTAGACCCTCGTACCTGTTATATAGGGGTAGATGGGAAGGAGAGGTGGGCAGGGACAGGGATTGCCTACCACCTCGAACAGGAACCTGCCTCTATTCCCCCCCTTGGCTTAGGTCCTCTCCTGCTGCCTGGTGGGAAGAGGGAACTTTTGTCTGCTGTGTAGCAGGAGACACTTGTGCTGTGGCAGGCTCGTGAGTCTGTCTCAGAGAGGGCAGAGAACACTTCCACCATTCGATTTCCCTCTCCGACTCCCTGATGCTCCTCAGCCTGCTCACCTCCTCCCGAAACTCCGCTACCTGGCTGAGCAGCTCTTCGATCTGGGCACACCTTCCACAGGCATACCCCTTGCTGCTGCTGTTGGATACCGACAGCAGACTCGGGCACACCCTGCAGCCCAAGACCTGGATGGCCGCATGTTTCCCCGAGCCCTCCGTCTGAGTAGCCACATCAGTAACCGTGGCTGGAGAGGCTGCGAGAGATGCAGAGAGCATGGCTTTCTGCCTGGTCAGGTTCCTCCTTCTAACTTCAGGTTAGAAGTACTGAAGGGAAGGACTGCAGCAAAGGAGTGCTGAGGAGCCCTCCCTGCTGGCCCTCCCTGCCCGCCCTGCCTGTGTGAATTATATATATATTATATATAATTACATATATTCCCAATCTTTCAATATTTACTTCACACAGAACTAATCCAATTTATTGTAAACATATAATTAAGTCCTATATTTAAAAAGGCAGTTCAGTACATTCAAAATGTGAAGGAAATGGAAAACTATTCATTCAGGATGGGATTTTTTTCAAGAGTTGCAGATAATGTTTTTCCCCATTATTTTGTAATGCACTCCTGAATGTGACTTTAATGACTCTTGCAAAAGAATATTTCAAAATGAAAAAGAACAAGGCCCTAATATCCACAAATGAATCTGCCAAAGTTGTAGAAAGTACCCTTTCTGTCCCACTGTAAAAATTAGACAACTCCAATCTTGCAACTTACATCAACCTAATACATATCCATCCCTCTAAATATTCAAATAAGTTGGACTGGAACAGATTGGACCTCTATTTTTTTATTTTAATATTTTTTGGACTGTGAAGAATTAACAGAATTATGCAATAATTAATTTAGTTTGGACATTATTTTGCCTTCAGAGGGAACATCTTATTTTTATTGGAAAAAAATGGTTTAATTCTATATGCTAGACTATTTCAGTCTGCAATATAAAATACTGCTTTAGGTGAACTCAGTACATCTTTGTGGGCTTTTGCAACTTTAAATTAGGTCTTAAAGACCTAATAGCACTTATTACTTTAAGTAAACCTAATAAGATAAGGCTATTTCAGTGTAATTTTATTGTAAGTATATTAGTTGGTTATCCACAGCTGACAAGGACAAATGAGTTCTGCTCAGGGCACTGTTTCATCTGCATTGATCCATGCTAAAGAGACTAAAGTTCTGCTGGAATATGTTCTGGGCCTGAAAACTAAAAGTAAATATAAGATAAGGAGGTTAGCTAAGAACTGTAACCATTACTATAGTTTAGACTTTTTTAATAAAGTTATGAACACTAGAAACAAACAAATACTAAAATGACTCATGGCTTGTCTCATAGAAAGTTTATATTTTTCTCCAATAAAAGTGATTTTGTATCACATGGTTCAGCATCTGGAAATGTCAGTAGCCAGTTTAGAAGGAGAGATAACAAGCAAAAAGCATAAATTAATTTTGTTTCTTTAAGTATGGCAGGAACAAGAAGAAACATTAGGAATAATTGATAGTGACAGGGTGAGAGAGATAAAAAGAGATGGACTGGGAAGTATTTAATGACTCTTTGTGGTATTACATCTGTCACACTTTTTGTGCTACATTAAAGTTTCATTATTTTCATATTTCTTGTGTTCATATTTTCCCATCCCCTTCTTTCTGCTAAATTTACCAAGTAATACAATGTAGATAATAGAGAGCTATTGCTGCAAATGTCATTGAATCTGTTACTGGAACTGAATAAAGTATCTCATGCATTCCTTTTCATAATACATTTTCAATTAGTGGCTTTGGAATTCTATACAATATAGACAATAAAGACTTTTTTTAAATTAGTTTATTTTTTCTAATAATAGTGTACAGCATAGTGAGTTCTAAAAAGAAACAGGGAGCCTTTCATTATGCAGCTATTAATAACCTGAATCAATTTCATTTGGCCAAAGAAAATGATTGCACAAGTCTGTTTACTGAAGAAGTTTATTCCTCTAAGGTCTTGTCTTCTACAGGCTCTTAAAACAAATGGATTAACTTTGCTCACTGAAAGATAACATATAATCAGTAGGATTCACATCTCCCTTGTTTTCATCTTCTTTCTTCCATCTCAATTCTTCTGCTATTTGCAGCCCACACGTGTACCTCCAAGTTTTAGTCATACGGAAGAACATAACCTCTGTCCCAAGAAGCTTTAAAGACTTATGTATTTTTCGTAGGTTTACAAGAGGCTTATCACCTCTGATTTTTTAGTCAGTCAAGATAGGTCGGGTAAGGTAAGATAAGGTGTCCCTCTTTAGCAGCAGTGGCAAAAGATCACTTATGTCCCCATTGGTCTTTGTGGTCTCCAGCCCTCTGGTAATCTAATCATAAAATCTTGATGCTTCTGGGCCTCTCATAGGAGGCATCTGTTCCCACCAATCACTATTAAGACTAGTTTGTCCATGCACCACAGCTACCTGCTTCTTGTCCCCAACTATTCCAGTGACAGCAGTAAGCATCTGTTCTGTTTGCTATGAGGGCATCAGGGTACTACTGTCAGTGAGAGCTAAGTGTTGTCAATTGCCACACCTGGATAGAGAGCTGCAGGACTTTCCCAACTCTCCCCCCAAATGTTATGGAAGCAAATGTGAGCTAAGAAGCTGCGCTGAAAGACAAGGTCTGGCTTGGACTGGGCATTGGATCAGCCTGGTATTCCTTCTGTTGCACAAGCACTAGACTGCCTCAGATGATGATGTATACATGATTCTCAAAAGGCATTTAAACCCTCATTTCTTTTTCAGGTGGTCCTGGAAAGCAGTGCAATCAAAAATGCTAAAAATCTTTGCTCTCATCATCAGCATAGCATGCATTTTTATAAGTGATTTGATGGAATTTTATTGTCCTGTGTAAATTCAAAACCTTGAGCTGGATGTGTCATTCCCTATCTATTCCTATAGCAATTAAGGTTATCCACAGCCCTTGAACAGATCTTCAAAAGCCTTGGCAGAATATAACTGCTGTAGTAGCCCTGAATCTTGATTTTAATTCTGCAGCTTGGACCATGACTATTTTTGTTGACCTTCAAGGCTCAGTGTAAAACTTATTCAGGTTTTTACCTGCAGATGTCATTGTGAAGGATTTATAGAGCTTGTTCTATGGGGTGCATCTCATTAGCATTTCTCAATATGTCAAATTTCTTTGTTATCTATGCTATATGTGTGCTTGCAGATTTAATGATAGACAGACGTTCATAAAACTCACATGAAAAAAAAAAGTTTCATCTGAGACATCATGTGCCAAGATTTGTGGCATATTGGTTCTGCTGGTAGTATTCTCTTCCTAGGTTGCAGTTATTTTTCTAAGATCTTAAAATTTCTGGAGAAAACGTCTGTACTTTCTAACAGTGTTTCTCTTTAAAATTTCTGATTATGACAGGAGTTTTGAGACCCTAATAAGCTTCTTTTCATTACTGGAGATACTGGTGATATTTTCTGGGAAAACAGAAATTTGATTTATTAAGTAAATAACAATACATGTAGATTATGTATCCATCAGGATTTGCTGTGAAAATGGAAAGCCTATTAGTATGTGCAGCTATTAAATGGAACAATGTATTTCACTGTCAGTAGGATCTACAATAACTCAGAATTCTTCATTCAGCTGAGATAAGTAGAAGGTTGAGTGAGCTAATAGCATTGGAGGCAGAAACCCAGAGCGATGCTCCCCGATAATGCTTTTTTTTTTTTTTTTTTCCCCTCACTACTGGAGTAAAAAAAAAAAAAAAAAAAAGGCTCTAAAAAGGCTCTTTTCTTGTTGCTAATTATGAAGCATGACTCCTTCAATGATCAGCAATATCTCAAATATTTAATCTGGAGATGCCCTGACATGTGAAAGCACACCCTACTTTTAAGTACCTTTTGAACAGAGAATTGAAAACAGCAGCCAGAATTCATAAGAGCTGTACTAGTCATGGTCAGCCATAGAAGATACAGTTATCTTCTTTAAAAACTGAGACTTTCAAATGATGTTTTATTGAAACAAAGGGAAACAAAACAAGTGTGGTCTTTGTAATTTACAGCAGGCCTGGGTATAGAAACCTGTCTGTTCATAAGAAAGACATGTAGGAAACCTGTCCTTAGAAATCTATCTTTTGTTTTGACATTTGCTTTTTCTCCTCTTTTACTTTTCTGTTGATTCTTTCCATCTGTCTTTGGCTATCCTGTGTGACAAACATTGAAGATGCTGGCTCCAGAGAAATATTTTTGAAGCAAATATTATTTTATAGACTGTATGTAGAGCTCTGTGTACACAGGGTGGGTAGAGGCACTGGTTCACACATGGGCATCATGTATAAAAGTTTTTCATGTTGATTTTTTCTTTTCTTGAAGATTAACCTGCTGTATTTCTCTTGCATTTTTCTCCACAGTTCATCTTAGGTCAGACTGAAGATTAAAATCTCCTTCTCTCCACAAGCCTATCAGTTCCTCTGATTTTCAGTGATTATAATTTCATTTCTCCAGTAATCATTTTTCAGTTAGCCTATTTTTAACAACTACAGATGGAAATAAAATGGATCTGAAGAAGAGACATTCATTAGCAAGTAAGTATTCAGGGATTAGGAAAGTCGGTCTGATTCACAAAGCAGAAATGGCATTTAGTATAGAAGTCCTCTTCTAGACAAAATTAGCAAAGGCTGCAGTGAAGTTAAAGCCTGCTGGTCGCAAAATTGGAAATTGGTTTCCTGGGGCTCTCTGTAAACTCTTCATTACTTTACTCAATCATGGTTCATTAGCAAGTTAACAGACAGAAGACCAGCACACGTTGGGCTATGTTCAGAGCCAGCCCTTCCATCTCCTTGAACATCACTTAAAACTTGAATGTCACAGCAAATTAGATATGGTGTCAAACTGCATCTTCTTGTCAGCTGTGGTATGGACAGTGCACAGATCATGGCTACTTAACCTCTTGATATTGTCAGGTGCTTTTTATCATGCATTTCAAGGAGTACCACATGGGTTTTAATTTAAACTGACTCTGATGGAACAAATAAAAGATCTCAAAGGCACATGAAAAAGAAACAAGTTAAAAAAAAACTAGTTAAAGGTTTAATGTAAAATTGATTGAATGTCTTTTATTAACTGAAATCTAATTTGCTAGAAGAAAACATCTATTGGTGACATTATTGCAGTTAAATGGAGAGCTAAAAATAGCTGTTAGGTTTCTGGGATATGTTCACATTTTAGCTACAATATAATTTTGAATTACAGCTGAGTGCCAATTATCTAGAACCCCACCTGAGTACCTCAGTCTCCATTTCCTATTAACTACCGTTGTGTTTCTCTGTGGTGTAACCTGATTTTCCAGAAAAAAACATTTGCTCTGACTGGTTGAAGTCACTGAAATGAACTTTATAAAAAATATTAGAGAATTAAAATGTTTCTGTGCAGGTGTTCTTTGTATAATCTTTTCATGTTATAATTTTTATGAGCTGTCATGAATTTTGAAAAGGAAAGGTAAGATGGGTATTAACTGAAGCAAACTGCTGGAAATTACCTGTGTAGTCCCTTTAGTACAATCCATTCATGGTTTGCAGGGTTAATGGGAATAACTAACGACACTATTGGTTTTGTCCCTGTGCAACAGGTGCAGATAATTGCAATGGCCTGTATTCAGACCAGCTAATGATGATGTCTAACTTATGATTCAGACCATTTGCTAACCAGAGATGCCACGCCCTCATTCCCTATGCAGTTCAGGGAAGACAGTCATTGCAATGACCTGCATAGGAAGAACAGCTACTGCAAGCATCTAATGGGAATGCTGTGACTACCTCTCTGCATTAACTCCATCACAGTGTGATTGCTCATTGCTCTCTTGAATGTCAGTGCTGTTGCATCTTATTTGCTAAGTTAGGCACCTATATTAGGTTATGTCAATATGGCTACACAGGTGTCCAAGATGAATTTTCAGTTCTATCTTAGAAAACAGTTATGGTGAAAGGTTGACATGCTCCAGGCAGGGACTGACTACATCTAAAGTCCATTTGAGAGTAGCTTTGGCTTTCCTTTTCTGGGCCACTCAATGGAGTTTTACTATTTGTTGCTTTCAAGTAGTACATCTGTTCTGTGAACACCTAGGCTGGTGGCTGGGTGCTCTGTTGGCTCTGTCTGAGTAACAGATAGACTCTTGGGCTTTGGAGAGTCTGGGGATCAGACTAGAACTAGGGATTGGACTCAAGTCTGCAGATAGGTGTTTTGGTACACCCCAAAACTGTGGTCCTTTACTCATCTGTATAGAGTCCTGGCCAGGACATACCACAGATCCTTTCCAAACTGAGAACTTGGATCACCATTTTCTGGGAGTTAAGGCAGAGAACAAGTGTATGTTTGCATCTCTCTCTAGGGTGCACAAGGGGATGCAGGTGACATAAGTTTGAAAGGTGATTCCTTCCTTCAGCTGATCCTTAACTTACCTCTTCCTTGCCTTTCCTTGGCAGATCCTGTTGCTGTCACAGCTAGTGAACATATTGGAGTTCTATTGCCAGTGGTATGCCACTTCCAGATGACTGTTATTTATTATCACAAATTCAGTAAAATGTGGCAAGCTGCAGTTCAGAAATTATATTTCATACCTGGTGCCTAAGGGAACAACAAAATATTCTCATGCCATCATCTGTATGATTTTCACATAATGAATTTGTCAGTGTACACTTATGCTCATATCTTTATGGGGTTCTGACATCTGTTTGATGGATTATTACCTAATTTACTCTAAAGACAATTGACCTGCTGAGGGTTAGCCTTTTGTTATAAATGTTAACAAAACAATTAATCACTCTCTATCGTATTACCAAGGCTTCAGTTGCTCACAAGTCTGACACAAAGAAGTTGCAACTATTGTAACACATAGAAATTAGAAAGATGGCATAAAATAAAACACGTTGGAAAGATACATTACTACAGCACTGAGTAGGCATCAGGTGAATGTTGACCCACTAAAAGTTTGAAAATCTATCCTCTTTTGTTGCCAGGTCCGATAGCTATTAATACATTTTCACAAATATACACTTTGATACACATTATTGGATAACCTATAGAAACTTAGGATAAGAGATAAGTCCTGGGAAGCAGGGCAGATATTGGGACAGACATTTCAAGCTGTAGGCAGTCATGGTGTCGAGAGGTCCTTGGCTGAGAAGCAGCAGCCAATGAAGACATCAAGGAAACTAACGAGATACATGATAGAGAGGGATGGGATACATTTCATAGGGATGAATTTAGAAGTTCCATTATACAGTGAATCATTGCCTAATGTGTCTGAAAATCTCCTGTTTCATAAATTCACTGATGAATTTTATGTACAGGTCTGTATTTCGGTTAATGCTTTATTACCTAATGTAATTCCCAAACGATATTTTGAAAAGTGCTTGATTTAGGGATTATGAATATGCACACAGTCATAGCTTTTTTTTTTTTTTTTTTTTTTTTTTTTTTTTTTTTCCTCCAGTGAAATTTAATTTCCCACCTGTTGCATTTGATTTTACTGGTTCAGTATTGCACTACTGTGAAAAAAGAACATTAATTTTAATTATGAAATAGCCTTAATTAGATGAAAACTCAGATGGCAAGATGTCTACTGAGTTCATTTTGGTATTGGATTAGGCTTAGAAATCCCATACAAGTTTCTCCTAAAATAGTGTGTAAGCACTTATTAGGTCCTTATCAATGATTGTAACAAAAATTATTTTGGAATTATATTTAGATAGGAATCCAGGAGCTGCTGCATTCTGTGAAGTATGGGCTACATTAGCCTGATAAGACTATTCGCATCATCATTAAGATAGTCCTACATCAGCCCTATTAAAATGCTTTATTTTGAATTGGATTTAATCTGCTCACCTTGACTGTATGTCTTCATCACGAGTGTGATTTAAAATTGCCCAAAGGAAAAACACTTGTTTAGATCATTATGTTTTCCACTCCCAGGAGGTGATGAAGTACATTTGCTGTGCACCTAGAGCAGAGGCTTCCAAAGAAGATCTTGTCTGTTAGCACTAGATCCATTTTGTGAAGAGAACCAATCAATATGTTAATTGTAGATGGTGAGTCATAAGCAAATACTTCAATTCACATCCTACCATTGAATGGAGCCTTAGTGATACAGTAAGCTCTGATAGGCATGGATTACTCCCTATTTTCTGTATCAGTTTCAATGTTTTACTAACTCTGTATCATAAATACTTCAGAGAATTTTTCCTTAATCCACTTTTCTACCTGAGCATCTCCCAGGATTAGCTGGAAGGAAACTGGGAGCTTCTAGAGTCCTCACTTTTGAAAAATAAGATAATAAATCAAAGTTACACAGCCAGCATGCCAATAGTTAGTGTAAAACTGAGTAGAAATTACAGCTGAATTAAATGTGCAGACTTTTGAACAGACATTTAAGTGAGGACATATTTGCACAAACTGTTAGAGATCCTGTAACCCTTAAAATAAAATTTCTGATGTTCTGACCTGCTGTCCTCCTGGACAAGGTACTCTAAGTTAACTAAGGCTAACACAGATTAATCTGTGTTACTAAAAATGTTGGATGCAGAATAGATATTCAGCTGATGAGTGATTACTATCACTGAACTATAGGTATTTATTCCTGTGGGAAGCAATCCTGCAACAAAACATTAAAATATTAAAGTCTGCTTGAGTAGGTGTAACCCTGGCATAGAGAGCAATGAATCTTCAGGCTGGTCACATTTTACACTTTCCTCATCAGGGCAGTATTCTTGATTTGGTAATAGTAAAATTGTTTGCTCAATCTGAAAGAACCTATTTATATTATGAAGTTTTAGACCTCAAGTCCGAGCTTTAGAATTCAGTATCAGTCTTATGGTCAATAATCCCTGAGGTTTTTATTTTGCAATTCACTAGCTTATGTCTTGTACAAATGAACAATTAAAGTCTTAATGGAAAATTCCATTTCTGTCCCTGTATTACTTAAAGCAATCAGTTACTCTGCAGCTCATTGCTTTTGCAAATGAAGGTGCTGAACATGAAAACAGGTGGCAAAATAAATCTTCTGCTGTATTAGAGAAAGTAGGTTGGATTTGTTGCTAAACTTGATGTGTCAGTGTGAAAGGCAGAGTAGCCCAATGCGGGATGAACAATTACATAATGCTGTACATAGAATTATATTCTGAGTAATGTATTTTATTTTTTCTGTCAGAGACCAACTCAGAAGGACACCAAAAATACAGACAGTTTTGGAAAAGAAAAAAGGTAGGCCTTCTTAAACATGTTCTTTGTCTGAGCAGAAATTATGCTAACCTACATATGAAGATTGCACATTACAGCTATAGATCCTATCCTGACAGCTTCTTAATATTTACATCTACAGAAGTATTTCCAGACATAATTATCACCAAAGCATCATACTGAAGAACAGCTATCATTTGCTCATTAAATATCACAGTTTGTGTAAAATTGCTTCAGAACAGGACCCTTATAGCTATAATGGGATTAATCAAGTTGTCCTTGCCAAAAATTTCTCAGAAGTGTGTGGCAAAACTAGGTCTGTCTTTATTGCTATTAAAATGGAGCTGCTAGCCCACTATATATGACAGACTTTTGCCAACATTGTTGTTTTTTAAGGTGTTAGCATGGGGTTGCTATTTTACAGCCAACAGTCTCATGTAAATTCTCACAAAGAACCAACTCCAGTAAACTCAAAAGTAGCAGCATCTCATTGGGCAAAGCTGACAGCACCATCACTGTCTATCTATCTGCCATTAAACAGGGCATGACAATATTCTCAGGAGAGTATTTACCTGTGTTCAGATAGTTGAAGCCTCTCAATTAGAGAGAAGCCAAAACATTTATTTTCCACATATTCTCCTCTGTCTCACAGTTACTTATTTCATGTTGCTTCACTCTGAATGGATGGAAGGTGCTAGGCAGGATGATGGATGCAGTAGCTGAAAGGGGACAATGCTTCTCTGGTCTTCCAATAGGTCACATGCTCCCATCTCTCCCAGCACTAGTGCTGCTGCTTATCATATCTCAGAGTGAGGCTATTCAGAAGACTGTTCACTTTTTTGGTTGTACTATTTAAGTGCAGGGTCAAATGATTTCCACTACTGGGCGAAAAGCTCAGCAAGAGCATGGCTCCAGGTGGAGACAGGGAAGGACAAGGAAGACAGCTTCTCTAGTTGGAAATCTCCCCTTAGTGAATGACCTTTTCTTCAGTATCAGGTTCAGTTATTCAATTTACTCGTGAAAGGGGAGCAATCTGTGCTCAAATCTAAAACATATTGTTTTTAAATATTCATTATGAGTTTTCTTTAAAAGTAGAAACTGGGGGGAAAAAAAGTACAGTCCATACATGGACAGCATGCTAAACTGGGTTGTGATCCTGTCCTGCAGCTTATTCACAGCATAGATAATTTTCTTTACATGTGATTTAATTACTATGCTTATCATTTTTTTTAGCCGTTGGTTAGTTATTGTATGCAAGATATTTACTTATAATGTACCTTATATATCTTATGAAACTGGTAATAGTAAATATTAGTGGCAACATCTCTTTCCTTTCATAGTTGAAATAGTCTGTTGATATTTTTTTTTTTTTTTGCAGCTGAAACATTAAATATAAAATAATAGTTGATATGTAAGTTATCATATAAAAGTCCACATCTTATCTTAAATGAGACAGAAGAATTTTCAACATGTAATAAACAATTTGGCCTTTTGGGAATAACTTAAAAATAATTTGCTGAAAAATGTCATAGCAAGGATACAAACACTTTCTATTCATTTTTTTAAGAGACGGCATTTCAACTGCTGTTTACTTAATGTGAGTGACTAGTAAAATTTGAGAGGCAAGTTTTGAAGGGATTATAGAATAGTTTTGTGCTTATGTTGAAGAAACTTTGTTACTAGAGAAAAAGAAATATGGCATAAATATAAAGAAAATAAATAAAGATAGGAATCCCTTTGCTTGAAAAAAAGAATTTTTGTATGTCAAAAAAGTATACAATCAAGCTTTGAAGTGTATTATGCAATTGGAAGTAATGCCTTATGTAATGTTACTTCATAAAATTTAAACATATATCTGCCACAGTGAAAGTTGCTTATGTATTACTGTGGTGTGATGTTCTGTTTCCTGTGAGAATCTGAAAGTCAAATTTGTTCTAAAGAGATCTTAAACCATCAGCTTTGTTTACAGAAGACTCTGCTGAATCTGTCTGTGTTGCAGACTGCTTCCAGGGGTCTTGTTTCCGAGTGAGCACAGGGACTGGTTGACAGCACACCATATTTCTAATACTTGAAGGATAGGAATAAATCATGGGTCCCTCTTGAGGCATGTGTCCTGTATAATCAGACTTTGAATTTTTATTTGATCAGTAATAACATTGTGTGAAGTACTCATAAGAAAATCTAAAACCACTTATAAATTAGCAGATTTCAGCTATCAAGACAGCTCTGCTATCTATAATGAAAAGTCTGGCAAATTTAGTCTATGCATAGTCTTCCTGAAATCTGGCAAAATATGATGTATGCTAATAAGAAAAACAGGTTTGATCACAAATTCAAAGCAAAACATATGAAATGTTATTCCATGCAAAGTGAAATAAAAATTCCTCCTTTTTAATGTACTCTTGCACATCTTGATTTTCTGAATGCCTATGTTCACTTTTTAAGTGGTAGAAGTGCAGTTACAGTCAGGTCATTTAACAATTTAATTTTTAGATTATATAGAAAGGAAAAAAATATATTGTCTTTAATGGGGAAACACACAAATGTATTTGCATAAAGCATTTTTAAAATTTAAATTTAAGGTAGTACCTGGGCTTAAGTAACTTCTGTGGTATGCCTTCATATTTACTGCCACATGAAAATAATGCATGAACATATGCATACTTACATTGACACCAGAAGTTAACACTATAGGAATATTTTCTGGCTTCTTTTGGCTTGGTGACGGTTTTCAAAATGCTCTAAGTGTAGTGGTACACTGAGAGAAGTAGTACTGTCATAAACAACATGACATAAAAAGACATGGAAATAAGAACGTTCATGAATTAAATATCCGAGGCAGGAATCTGAAAAAGGAATTAAGAGCTGCTGTAGATATATCTTGCTGGCAATATGGTAACTCAGTGCTGCAGCATGCTTTACATGAGAACAGCAGATGAAAACAGTTGATGTGCAGCTTGTACCAACCGTGACAAATTGTTTCCATATCACTACCGGTACAAATATTGGTTTATATGAAGTTACATCACAGACTGATGTGACCTATTGAGCATATACTCTGAAAAGAGTTATAAATACAAGTTATAAATATGTAAGTATTAGACTCAACAGTCTGATAATTTTGATCAATAGCCCCGGGCAGATATTGTGAAAGGACCTGAATGTGTCTGGGGAAGAAAGGAGATGTGGAAATTGTCTGTCTGCTTACCTTACGACAGAGCACTTGGTGAAACTGTGAAAGTAACTCTATATTTATGAAATCTTTGCCATTGCTTTTGCTATTTTCAATCTGCCTGTTCCCAAAGAAATAGCAAAATTTAAGAGAGTACAGTAAATAAAATTGGACTAGATACATTTGTATCCCAAGCTTGTGAACAGTGAAAGATGAAATAATGTCCCCTGGGGCTTTTCTTTGTTTAACAAAAGGACAAAAGGTACAAACAAATATCAAGATATTGTGCTTTTCAAACTACCTAGGACAGTCTTTAAGTTCTGAGATGTACAAAGTAACAGAAATAGTATGACTTCCTGATTTGTAGTTTCTATAGAGATATAATTTCCTAAAATATTTTCTGAAATCTGTAAAGGTTTTATTGAATAGGATATAGAAGATTTTACTGTGCTTTCTCATATCATAGGAAATGTGAGTGCTATTATATATATATATATATATTAATATATTCTACAGGGTATTTGTTTGCTGGTGTATCAAAAGTTAGAATATATTCAGAATATTTGTAAAGTGACACTTAAGAAATATTAGAGATTACCTAAGGTATTGCTGTGAATTAATGTTGAAGCCACATAAATTATTTGCTATTTTTTTTTTTTTTCAGAATGAAACTGCATTTTATATCTAGAAACATGAAATAGATTTAAAAGATTTAATGTGAATATCCATTTTTTTCCCTTTAGATTGCTCTCCTAATGCACAATAATTCAATTCTTGTTAATGACATTGTTTGTCCACAGTTGGCAAAATAAAAGATGTATTTGAATATACAAGGAAATACACATCACCATTTTCACATCACAGAGAAGACTAATTGTAGAGATAATCTTTACCTTGATTTATCTGCTGCTGATTAATGTGTCCTGATGTAAACAAGGCATAAGAGTGTTGCAATGGCTGAACGCTTATTAAAAAACATGCATATCCTATTCAGATTTGAGGTAATTGGAAGAAAGCTGGTCTTGAGCAGAAGTGACAAACATATTCATAAAAGAGTAATCATGGAATAAATCCATAACAATTTTATAACTATGACTGGAAATATTCAGGTTTGCTGCCAAGAAATCAGAGGTACTTGCTAGAAATCTTTATGCTGGATAACTTTGTATGAGATTGACAAGAAAATGCTCTTTTTCTTTCAGGCTGGACTTGCAGAAGGTCCTAATCTGCCAGCAGGTGGGTCAAAACTCATTGAAATCAGTCAAGAGTTTAGCCTAAATTGATAGACTTTGGACTTGGTCTGTAACTGTTTCAGTGTTAATGCCTGTACTTTGAATTTGATGATGTTCTTATTCATTCTAAGCAGACAAAGCTACATTTTCTATTGAATGAGGTTGTATTTCATTCATTTCTCTGGGTCAGTGAGAATTGACTCATCGTGGGGTGCTCTATAATATTCCCTTGTTTATGGTCTTCAGAAGCAGTTACTAAAATATACTTTGGAACTGATATTTGGTATAGGCAGAAAGCCAAAGTGTGCAGGGCTATGTGGCAAGACATAGCCCTGGTGGTGTGAGGATGAACCAAGACCAGCCAACACAGATGCCTAATACACTTTTAGGCACATGGAGAGGAAGAGAAGGCATTGACTATAAGAAGAAAAAAAAAAGGCAGTCTTTGAGATGAGAAAGGATATTAAAACCTTCCCCTTGAATATTGGTCAGTGCAGTGTAGTGATAGGGAAGTCTTTAAATAGAGGGATTGTAAATGTCTCTTTATTTTGAAGAAAAGTGCTTTCTAGCACTAACAAGTCTCCCATCTCTCCCTGAAGCAAATTTTGTATGCTGACTTCAAAGTAAAAATATGGTGTCATGGTGTCATTGATAAAATCAATTAGGCAACTAGCTTTATTTTCTTAGGAGAAAGCTCTTTACAAAGCAGTGCTTTTAATTGTAGTGGAGTTACAAGCAGCAGCCTTCTGTCAATTATTGAGTTATAACAGCTGGGCTAAAATTAACCAGTTTTCAGATTCGGATCACTGTTCAGATATATGTCAGGAGCAAAGAAATGAAAAAGAGAGAGTTTCAGAACTCATCTCTAAAAATGTACCATGTATTAAATGAAATCCTTTTACTGTGTCTCAGCCATAGAGTAACAAAAGAGACAGTAAATAAGAAGTGAGAAGCAAGGAGTGCAGACTCAATTACTATTCTGTTAGAAAAGCCTCCTCCAGACTTTGAAATACCTCCCATCATGGTCACCACTGTTAGTTGTTCTTTATGCCAGTCTAGGCATAAAGACATATCAAAGCTAGGTCTGCCCTGACTCACCACCATTTTTATTCAGAGAAATTTTATCTTTAATGAGAACTAAAATGAAAATCCAGCCAAAAGAACAAAGGCCATAATAAGCTTGTTTTAAAACACAGTCCTATGCTTTCAAGTTGAATAGTGGCAATGTACCAGTCAATCACTACTTCTGGTATTGTTAGCTATGGAGAAGAGCTGAAGTAAAACTGCCAGCTGATTAAGTTTCAGCAGTTAATAAAACTAGTATTTTTACAATGTTATCATTTGTACCTGAAAGAACATGGCTTGATAACCAGGGAAAACTAAACTGTAGTTGGAACTACTTTAAATGATAGTTTCTCTGCAATTGCAAGTGATATAAAATAGTGAATGCTCATTAAATGGACAGACATTGGGAATGAAGTCTGAAATTAAATTCTGAGTAGAGACAGAACATAGCTAAATCTTAAGCAATGCACAAAGAAAGACGCTACACTGAATGATACTCACAGGTGAATGGTGTGTTGCTACCAGTGGAATAAGGAGTGATGCTTCCCCAGGAAAAGTCAACAATAAATCTGTGCATCCATCCTGTCTGACCTGTCTCAGAGAGAAAGTGGACATCCTGCTTTTGCCAGAGAAAACTATAGAACAGTCACAGTCTCAAATGATACTAATTCTTCAGTACTGGCAAGCAGATTAACACCAGTGTGGATGGCCAAGATATACTGAAACCAGAGCCAGCGAGTGGGCATGAAGCACGGAAGAATGAACGAATTAGGAGAGATTATAGGATTATCGCTCTTCTATATCTGGTCCCATTGGTCACTGTGATATTTGTATTTTAGATATGATTTCTTATTAGTTTTATTTAAATTGCAAAATAAATTGGAAAGGGTTTTCTCTGCAGTTTTGTGGGAATGTTTCTTTCTCAGTAAGAGTGCTTCGGGATATTTCTTTAGTGGGTCAGTGTTGTTCAGAAAAAAGTTTGGTTAGCTTTGTCTAGGAAGGACTAGTAATTTAGTTGCTTTTGTCTTAACTCATAAAAAATGTACAGAACATCTCTGGCCCAGTGGAATCTATGGCAGAGAAGATATTTCTGTCAGATGTCCAGAAATAAGGAAGAAGCCAAAGAGTTTGAAGAAAGATTAGAATCATTCTTTGCTTCAGTCCAAGAGTTGGTGATTCTTGGGAGATAAATTTGTGATTAGGGAAACAAATCTCCTTTTTTGGTACAGACAAGCTTAAACTGTAACTAACCAAGTTCCAGATTGTCATCAGACCTTACAGACAGACTCTGGTTTTTGTAGATTAACGTATGTTCATTTATACAACTGAGATAGGGACTGGTTGGATTGAGCTCACATGATTTAAGTATCTCATTAAAGTATTAGATGTAAAACTACTGGTGAAGAAACAGATCATAGAATAGAGTCATAGAATTATTTAGGCTGGAAAAGACCGCTAAGATCATCAACTCCAACCATTAACCTGGCACTGCCAAGTCTACCACTAAACCATGTCCCTTAGCACCACATCTACACCTCTTTTAAATACCTCCAGAGATGGTGACAGTTCTCTGGGCAGCCTGTTCCAATGCTTCACTACTTTTTTCTGAGAATAAATTTATCTTAATTTCCAATCTAAACCACCCTGGTGCAACTTGAGGCCATTTCCTCTTGTCCTATCACTTGTTGCTTGGGAGAAGAGACTGACCCCCCACTTTGTGACAGTTCCCTTTGAGGTAGCTGCATAGCATGTTAAGGTCTCCTCTGAGCCTCCTTTTCTCTAGGCTAAACAACCCTGGTTATCTCAGCCGCTCCTCATAAGACTTATTCTGACGATCTCATATCAATGAAGTATGTTCCTGTGAAGACTATCAAAAGGAATCCATTCCTCTCAACATCACTGCCTCCTTTCTTCCATGATATGGAATATAAGCTTAGGGGTTGATTTCTGTTTAAGATACTCTCCATTGAGAATCACTGGAGGTTTTAACACAGGCAGGCATAAAGTCAGCCTAGCCTAGTCTTTTTTTGATTGACATAGTCATGGACGCATCCACATTTCCATTAGATGACTCCCCTTAAAATGTGACTTTGTCAGTCTCAGGTTCATGTAGCCTGAAATCCACACCCCACAAAACTAACCTAACATTGTGAAAGGCTTATCCCAGAGGAGATAAATCTTTTTTTTTTTTTTTTTTTTTTTTTTTTTTCTACTCAAATTGAGCTGTGTAACTGCGCATGCAAGTGTCACATCATTGGAAATACAGCAAGCAAGAGGAGTTTGGCTAGATTACTAGGCAAATCCAGTATTCTGAAACAGCGCAATAAATTATCATTAGTTTAAAATAAGTAAAAAATCACACAGTTTTTCTCAGGCAGTATCCAAATGAGAGAGGGAAAAGATGCAGCACAGAGAAAAAGCACATAAGAAGAAATGTGAGGGAGTCTTTAAGGGAGAGGGTAAAAAGAGTGTGGAAGTGGAAGACAAGTGATAGAAAAAATTCCAAGCATTCATGTATGGCCAAAGTGAAAACTGGGCAAAAGGGATAACACTGAGTACCTTTGGCTTGCAAAGAGAAGAGGATAGATCCAAGGGACAAAGAAGGAAACAAGGTTGATGAGAGTAGTGAAGGGGAAAAAGATGAGCAGAGTTAAGTGGCCATTATGAGAGCAATTTTCTGAAGGATCTGCCTGTGAAGGGAGCAGAGCTGATGGTTCGGAAACAGGAAGGAAATTAATTTGAGGGAGAGTTAAGAATTAATTAATGGCTTGGATAGAAAAGGAAAAGGAAAACAATAAATTATGGTTATGGTTACATAGGCTACATGCAGTCTGATTCATAATGGATACATGCAAGGTATACTTTATCAGGTATATGATATTTATAGAGAAGAAAAATGAAAAGAGGTGGACTATCTTTGTGTGGACAGTCTTGTGGCTTAATGTATGGCCTTGGCAATATCATAGGAAGGTCACAACACAATCCTTAAAACAGCAATGTGTTTTTATAGCCCAGAGTATCTTTTACTTTCAGAATCTTTTTTAAGTGCAGTTCCACAAATAGGTGTCAAGGTTACTTGTTAAAAAAAAAAAAAAATAACAAAAGTGCATTTTTTTTTTTTTTTTTTTTTTTTTTTTAAAAAAAAACAAGCTAAAAGGAAAAGTTCACAAAAGACAAAATTAAGTTGAAAGGTCTGTTTCCTCTGATAAGGAAACTAAATGTAAATACGTACATATTTTTACTGCATTTTGGCTAATAGCAAGTTATTAGTTTAATATTTGATCTGTCTCCTGGTCAATAGCAGTATGCTGCTTTTGAAGGCAGATGGACTTGACTGTCTAGTAGGATTTTCTCTTTGACAGCTAAAATAATCCTCCCAAAAAATATTTCCACAAGATTTTCTATAGCAATTTCAGTTATTCAACCATAATCATTTAAGATTTACTGTTAGAAATCACTGACTGAGATGAAATTTCTGTTAGGTTTCTTGCGTTTTCTTTTTCTGTTGAGCTGCAACAAATTCACATTCTTCTGCTACTTTCAGAAATACAGACTGCTGATATAAAGACTGTCACTCTCTTATTTTTAGTGTTTGCTCACAGGATTCTGACTGCTATAATATCAATCTAAAAATTATTTACAGGTATTTTAAACATTAATATTATTCAGAACTTTTGATATTAATTTGAATGCATGTTCTGCATTTCTTTCTTGGAGTCCACTTTTATATAAGGTGTTTATCACAGTAGGAATTTACCATTAAAGTAGCTGAAATATAAAAAGTAAGAATAAGTTTTGTTTTCATTAACAAAAGATGAAACAGCATATTTTAGGGCACTAGAACCCCGAGGGTTTGTTAATTGATACAGAGACTCTTAGGAGTCTTATATAAGCCTGAATTCAGACCTGAACTGGTAGAGGTGAAAAGCTGTCACACTGCTTAGCAATCTGAGATGACTATGGGGATATGCTCCTTCAAGATGTGACTTATCTGTCCTGCAGTCAGAAGGGTTACAGTAATTCTGAGTAGGATGAGCGGGGTGGTCATCTTGGTGGCCAGATGCCAAGAAATTCAGAAGGGACACTCTGGAGTTCAGCAGAAGATGGCCGAAGTGACACAGAGATTGCTCCATCTGCTAGCCCCAAGTCAGTGGGGTTGCTGTGTGTCTCCCTGTGCCCTGGTTCAGCCAGCAGCAATGCTGAGTGCATGTTACTGATGCACATGCACACATACAGAGGCAGCCACAGAGGTCAGCACAGGTAGAAAATAGCACCTTGTCAGCATCACACATAAAGATAGAGCTCTTGCACAAGCATGAACAGCATGGACGGCCTGATCATGTTCCTCTCTACTCTATTTGTTCAGGACTGAAGTCCACTAGTGGAGTATACACATACATATATATCTACATACACATGCACTTTAAATGCATCTCTCCAATAGCTGGCCTTAGCCACTCGATCTACTAAGTAGCTGGCCCCATATCACCCTGTTGCTGGCACCTGGACATAGAAGTGCCCCAAGAGTAAGATGGCAGGACATTGCAGTGATCAGGTGCAGAATGTGGACAGACAAGTGTACTGACTAGTAAACTGACCTGTTTTTTTCCCTTTATTCCCTTTTCCCTTTCTTTTCCTCCCTGGTTGACTTTGATCCTCCCCCTTTTTCCCTTTTGGCTCGTCTCCTAAACATCCCATAGTAAGGTTTACCCATTGTCCAAAATTCTCTGTTCTCTGTCCCAAACTCCCCTTCATCATGCTAGAAGCTGTATATCACATTAAGCAATGATCCCATGGTGTTCCTGGGAGAAACTTTCTCCTGGAAGAAAGTCTCACAGACTTCTCACAGTGGGTTTCCCACCCACAGTAGATTAATCCTTCTCTGGTAGCCTTAGGCACAGCTGCCCCTGTGTGCTTCAGTTTGCACTGCTCAGGTCACTAGGTTTCTCTGCTTGTTGTAGCTTCTCTGTTCTTTGCCAGGCCATAATGTTGATGGTGGCTATCCTTTAATCACATAACCTACCAATGACTGAGGCCAGAACTGCAATTAAATCCTTACAGAGGACTGAACAACCATCCCATTCATCTCACTGCTACAGCAGTGATTTCAGCTTGTGGTGGAGATAACCTGGCTACCTCAAGCATCAAGGTAACTGAAGAAACACTGAAGTGAAAGACTCACTAATCTAATTACCATGTAGCAGTAACACTGTGGCTACACTGTGAAGTCTATGTGAGCTGACTGTTTTCAGGCTTGTTCAAGCACAACAGGGACTGTAGTATAGAGACATCTCTGTTTTAATTTAGATTGAGTCTATATATAAAGTTCAAGAGCATGAATCTCATCAGGAGCAAAGGCATTTCTTTTCCATTTGGATATGGACATATGAATAATTTTTATATAATAAAGAGCAGCTAGACAAACATAGGAAGGAGTTTAACACACACACATGCGTGTGCGCACACACACACACACACACACAGATATTTACTGCAAATAATTTTCTTGGACTACTGCTATACCAGAATCGGAACTCTTCCTCTTTCCCAGAACTGTAATCTTGACAATCTGTTGAAAAACTTTCTTCCAACGTGGAACCATATCTTGCTGAAGTGTTGTGAAGCAGTTTGTTCTGGAAAGCTGACATAAAAAAAGTAGATAAACATGTGCCTATTATTTAGAATAGAATAGAATAGTATCTGATATTCAATACAATGTCTTGCACATTCTGGTCCACAGTGAGCACAACAACTGAACCATAATTCAGAGATTAGAAATCCCTATTCTTTCAATACCATGTCTGATCATAATCTTTGCTACTAGTGAATATGCTCACATTTTAAAATATACTTGGCTTGTCTCCTGTTTGGGTATTCTAGATTTTACTTCTCACAAACACTGTAAAATAAACTCTTTTTTCAGTTTACATAGTGTCTCACAGAAAAATGTAAGAGAATACTAGTAAGCAATAAACTTGAACAGGCAAATTGATATGAGAAGTGTATTTTGTATTAGGAGGTTTTATATGTTATCAGTGTATCAGCCTATATATTCTTTGTGTCCCTGTGAAATGGATTTTATTCCAGTAAACTGGATTATGGCAGCATATGATTGGTAAGAAGACCATACCTTCTTTAGTTATAAACTGTTATCTTACATGATTTCAGACACCAAGTAGTAAAATAATATATAGTCAGCAGGACCAGTTTATATTATTCTTCAGCAAACAGTTTACAGGCTGATTACCTTTCACAAAGTTTTTTCTTTCCACATAAAGCAATTTTAGAGGATCCGTAATAGGTTAAGACCAACCAAAAACAAATGACAAAAAGAAAGCCTTTGAATTAAATGGATATTGATACCTTTCATTCAGACTAAAGTTTCAAGATTTCTTCTGTTCAGATTAGAGGCATGCTGACATGAATTTTACTCCAACTATCTAGGCAGCTGATTTAATAGAAATAATATAAATAATAAGAACTCAAATGAGACTGTTTCACCTGTTGACTCACTTTGATACAATAACATTTTTGTGTTATATTGCAGCTAGGTGTTAGGGAATGATATCTTTTTACTGACATGTATTTGCAAAATTGCATTAGCTTTACAGACATAATTACTCAAACAAATGTCTTTGTTTTAATTTTTCCAATGGACAAGCCAAATTTATTTCGCTTTCACAAGAAATACTAGTGCTATCAACCTGTAGGTTATTTTAGTTTGCTGCTCCTCAAAGAGTTATATTGGATTTTACCCTTAAAAATTTGCAGGATCAAGGTTGACTTATCAGTGAATATTACTCATACAGGATATCATATAATTCTTTATAACTTTTAAATCATTTGGATTAATTGGAGTAAGTCGAATAATTACATCTTCTTTCTTATCCACTTCTTGCCCCTTTCTGTGTTTTGCTTTCAATTTCCTTCCCTGTTTTCTCCATCTCTATTTCATTGATCCTCTCTTTTTCTAGTCCTCACTTTCCTTTACTCCCCTCTTTTATTTATTTATTTTTATTCCTGACTCCCCTCTCCTCTCCTCTCCTCTCCTCTCCTCTCCTCTCCTCTCCTCTCCTCTCCTCTCCTCTCCTCTCCTCTCCTCTCCTCT
>NC_048895.1:92008458-92126886 GCF_011077185.1 Oxyura jamaicensis | reverse complement strand
CTCCTCTCCTCACCTCTCCTCTCCTCTCCTCTCCTCTCCTCTCCTCCAACTAGAGACTCTGATATAGCAATCTCACAATGGCAGTAACATAATACCAAGACTGACTTTGCTGGAAGTGTCAATAAAGATGCTGAAGGCCATTTTTTTGATTTGAGATTGGCATACAACACATAGTGGGGATGCACTGTGACTAATTCACCTAATTGCCATATTTCAGCTAGGTGTGCTAGAGTCCTGCTATCATCAATAGTTACAAAAATGTGCCTACATTGATTGATTCACCTCACCCCTTTTAGATAGCCATTCTATCCTGGTAGGCTGAATATGTAGTCTTGCCTTTATGGAATAGTTGCCTTACCTGAATGCATTCCCAGTACAGGGCTCTTGAAGTGGGTGAATAGGGCAGTTGCTTCTGAAATAATCAATGAACAGATTTGTCTCTCCTGGAAACATTGAAGGCAATAGGTGAAATTTGTGTTGATCCTTTCTTCTATTTACTTCTTCTTGTCATCAATATAAACCTTACGGTGCAGGAATTTCCAAGAACATTTGTCATGGACAAAATCTTAAAAGATGTTTTAGAAGATGCCACTTTCAGCAGTAGTAGGGAATTTCATTACAAGTCAAAATTGAGCTCCAGTAGATGAGTCGATTTTTGCTACAGCAGAGTAGATTTCCCACTACTATAGAAAATAATATAATTAAAGGGGGATTTGTTTAAAGGTCTAGTTAAGATATAAAATTACAAGACTCTTAAAGGCAGTTGAAATTTTTTTTTTTTTTTACTTTATCCTGAAGAAGAAATTATTTGATAACAATCAAATAAAAAGATGCTTAAACTCACTAGAAGGTAAACATAAAGGAGTCTGAAAAGTGAACCAGATTACAACAGGTTTGATAAATATAAGCCTTTGACAAATGAAACATATCTACAAAGTAGCTGTCTAGGTATTATGTATTAAGGAACAAAAAGATCTAACACATGAGCTTGAGCAGGGGGATTGGACAAGAGTTCCCTTCCAAACTCAGCCATTCTGTAATACCGTGATATAAAAAGAGATTCAATTAACAGAGCTAGGGACTAGGGACCTAAGAATAAGGAAGGAGGGGTTTCTCTTGCTGTGTTTTGATGTGAGGGTAAAGTGGAAGAAGAGAAGTGGTGCCTCAACTTCTGAATCTGTGCAGTGGGAAGTTACTTTCTATTTTAAGTCTACTCCAGACTCCAGGTAGTAAAGCTGAAAATACTTGAAGGTCACCTGTGTTGTGAGGGTTGGTTGTCAGACCTGAAATCGGGCCAAAGACTGGTTTCTCAGGAAATATTTCTAGAAGAATGCAGCTAAGCCACTGATCTGTCCCTGTGATTGCCAGCCCTTAAGACCCATTTATATGGGCTGCTGGCATTGCCCTCATGTCTGTTTTTCAGACTTTTTTTGCTTATTTGAGCTATCTCAGTAGAATTTGTTCAGTATTCTTTTCCTTACCTGAGAGGAAACTGGTAGTATGGTCTCAATAATGTTTGTTTTGGTCTTACATTATTGTGACATCTGTGTTCATGTACCTTTTAAAGACTGAATATATATTGGAAATAGCTTTCAGTAAGCTAGATTGCTTTGATAAGCAAGTAGCATGTAAACTCATTAGAAGGAAGCTAGCCATACAAGCTGAGAGCTCTAATTTCCTTTGCAGAATAAATATTACAGCATAGCATAGCATTTATACGGCTTCCAATACCTGAGCTAGCTTATTTAAAATGAGGTCACGTTGTTCCAACATTAAACTGCAACCTAGAGTGAAAACATATGTCTTTATCTATATCAACATATAACACAGTTTCTGCTGGCTGGACATTTTTTTCAGGATGAGTATCTCACTGGGCTTTCTGAACTTTTTAGCTGCTGAATAGCTCTTCTGCCACCTTTGCAGTTTAAACTGTTTCACAGACAGTGTTGTTGATCTTCAATAAATTTTCTAGGCACCCGTTGCATTATTTCATCAAGTTTTGGTGGGTTTTGTTATGCCTTTTTTGTTTTTAATGACCATACTGTGGAGCATAACATTCCTCTAATGTCTTATTTCAACAAAATAGGTACAAATTGATTTTAGTCATGTTGGAGCCTATGAATTATTTATAGGTTCTAACTCCCCCTCTCCTTCCCCTCCCCCCCAAATCTCTAATGCTTATCTCACCCTCTTTTTATTCTGTCTTTTAATTCAAGCACTATTGAATCATTAAAAATGTTTGTAGTCGCCAGAGGTCCTAGACTGAGATCTCCTCTCCAATACTGTTAACTTTATTTATTTTTTCCTCTGTTGCTGTCTCTGTGATGTCTACAACATCATCACACAATTCCTTGGAAATGTATAGAATAATTTAATGGTATCTGCTCCTCTGGAATTGCTGTAAAAATTGTGAAACTGCTTCTGGGTCATTATGCATTTATTTAGTATTTCCAGTTAAACAAAATCCCATGTAGTCTTAGCTTGTCCAATACTCTCAACTTTCAGTTTATAGAATGACCTTTTTGTTATACAGGAAGCAATCAGTCTGCTGAGCCTTTATCATTCAGACAGGAAAAAAAAATCAAGCCATAATGCAACTGATATTTTTCATTATAACGAGGAGATATTCTGCTGGCTAGTAGGTTTTTCATAACACTTATGGCAGCACAATTTATTTTTATTTGGCAAGCTGATCTCTGGGGGATTGTCATAGAACTTACATGGTCCAGCTAAGAAATAAGTGATTCAAAGAGCTTTCATTTTTAGAGTAATGAAGGTGCAAGATGAAAACAAGCAAATTAGTTTTAGAACTACAGGGTCTCCAGCCTGCAGCGCAAGGACAATGTTGTCTGTGGACAGGTGTATATAAGAGAACTGTAAAGTGTCTAGCAGTTCCCTATAATGCAAAGGACCTTACAAACTTCGGGTAGGAGGACTGCCAGAGCATATGGATGTGTCTATTGTCATCTTGATTGATTGATGTGCCAGTGTTTTGTTGGTAAAAAGAAGCAGAGAAGAGCCTAACAACTATTCTGGTGGTTGCCTGCTGTTTGGACCAAACACTTTGTCTAGGGACTCTACTCTTCATTGCTAGACAAAGCCTGAATGTGAACTGCTAGAGGATGTCCCTGGAGATGCAGGTGTGATGGACAATGGGGGAAACAGGTTCACCACAGCAGAGGAGTGATCTTGTCTGTGCTGAAGAACAGACGTTCTTCAGATGTGGCTGTCTTGGGAAGTAACTGAGAACAGACCTTCATGGGTCTGTCAGCTCGGGTGTCTTTTGCTCTGACTTGGAAAAATGCTGAAATTTGTTGTACCAGAAAGCAAGGCTACAAGTAACAGTTTATGCTGCAGAAGTCCAGTGGGCAGAAAGAAAATTCTGTATTTCGATTTGTCTCACCCAGCATATTTGTGTTTTCCATTTACAAGAGCAGCCTTGTTCTATTTTACCATTTTGTGTTTAACACAACCTAGCTTTAACATTGAAAGCTAGAGAGACAGGCCTGTAATAAAGGCTTTAAAATGTTGAAAGACAACGGTGTTTGTATATAGTATAGAATGTATCAATGTGTGCACAGAATGTATTTAATATATTCAATTAGAAAGACAGGAAGACAGAGGTATGACTGCATGGAAAAAGAAGAGGAGACAAGGACACTTACATCCTGTGGAGCCAGGACAAATCCTTTACAATTTATTGAGCCAGGTGCAGTGCCTCAAATGTGTGGCTGCTTCAATCTTTGGCATCCATCGAGGAATAAAAGTAACCCTGCAACCTGAAGAAGATGGCCATATCTGTTTGGAAAAATAGCTTGAATGCCTTGTAACCACTGATAATTTTGACAAGTCATCGATATATGAATTGATTAATATTTGGAGATAAATGAGTTGCAGAAGTTCAAGGTTTTAATATTAAATTGTAAATATTTTAAAACATTATAGGTTTTCTCAGATAAATGTTTTCCATGATAGAACCATTAAAGTTACATTTTTTTGATCCAAGTGGTGAAACATTTATTGAACTCAGCTGATTAAAAACATATAATATCTGTAACTAGAGAAAAATATGTCACTGCAGTGCCTACAGTTAGAGATGGTTAATAGTGCTCATTATGGCTCCATTTTTTTGATAGAAAAATAAAAATAAGAAACCTATTTCATGGTTACAATTACAATAATACTAAAGCAATATAATCCTACTGTTTTCTGTGGACTGTTAAACTGAAATTCCACCAATGAGTTAAAGAAATATATATTTAAGAAAATTTCCCTTTAAAAATGAATAATAAGCACATGAGCTTTGGCCCATGGTGAAACTTGTCAGTGAAGATAAGCAAGGCTTCAGCCCATTTCACTTTTATAGAATACTTATGTATGTAGTTAGTTATTCTGTACATTGGATTCAATTACTGAGTACATCCGTTTTCATAGTGATAAACGGATGCCATTTCATAATTACTTTATGGAAAAAAACAGGTTTGAAAGGCATGGACCTGCTTATGCTGACTCCCTGTCAGAAAGTATGAGCATGAGAGAAGTTTTCATGCATTTTTGTACTCTTACATTTTCTTTGGTAGCTTTTGTCAATTTTTATTACTGGCAGATGCATCTCTATATGAATATTTATTATTATTATTTGAATAAATGTTTTTAAAGGAAAAAAGATTAGTTCAGGGATTATTTCTAGTGGACAAGGAAGGTGAGTTTGTGCATTAATTCATTAATTCCTTTTGCTTGAATGCATTGTTCATCTTCTGTCTGATATGAGGTGAATTTGTCCAGTTGAGAATTCAAAGTAGGGCATACCTGCAACAAATTTTCAGGTCTGTAACCCTAGGAATTTTGATCCATAGTATAGAGAAAAGGCAAATGATCATAAGAATGAAATAATAAGTAGAACCTAGTTACAACATTCATAGAGCAGGAATCTCTTTTCCACTCGTGTTAACTATGGGCCCCATGCCTAAGATCCTTGATGAGCTGAGACAGAAAGACATTTTTCTGTGACTGTCCCTTGGAAAAAATGTAAATCTAAACTGATTTAGGGGTGGTGTTTTCAGAAATACAAGTCCTGCTTGCAGTCTAGGTGCCTGAGGGAGCTCTCTGAAGGAGGTGCCACTCTAAATTAAGGAAATACATTTAGGAGTCCAGGTCCAGCAGTAATGTTTCTACTGGTGTCTGCGTGGTCTTCTCAGGAGGTATCTGCTTTCATGTTCTCAGGCAGACAGATAGGTGACAATTTATCTTCAGACCAGACACTGTATATTTATATCAGTCTGAGTTTTTGTTGGGAGGCTGATACCTGAATTCTCTTCATTCACCTGAACTTTCATGTCCCTCTCACATGGTAGGATCTTCTTTCTCCTTACTGAGTGTTGCTTTTCTTTGTACCTGGAATTCACATTTGAACTCAGCTCTCTTGAACATCTTCAACCCAAGTTAAAAAACATGCATGCTATATAGTATGTAAATGGAAGAACACAGCTGCACAGAATAGTAGATTAGAAAAGTCTAGGTAGATTTTGCTTCATTCCAGGAATAGGAGTAGAAGGCAGAATTTGTAATCCTTTTGACTCTGACCACTCTGAAATCCACACTTTGCCTTTTCATCATTTGTTTTAGAGAAAAGTGCTGATTTCTTGTTTCCTCATCTTCCTAGAAATGTAATTATAACAAAAAGTAACTGGAATTGTTACAAGCTTTGTAATATAAATATTGTCATTGCTTTGACTAACAGTTATTCTTTGCCAAGGAAGAGGTCAGTTCACTAGGTTAATTTCTACGCATAGTTTTGTTTTCATCTTATTAACTAACTGTTTTACTTCTTCTGGGGAGTACTCTGAAGTCTATAGGCTCTGCTATTTTGTATTAGAAAAGCTATTAAATGCAAGACTTTCACATCTGATAACTGACCACTTTAATTGTCACTGTAATTGATTTTACCTTTGACTTGGCTTGGTGATTGCTTTGCAATTTGTTGATGATTAATGGTTGTCCTCTGGTTATCCTGTTTGGATATGCCTAAGATATAAACCAGGTGATTGGTTTACTTTGACTCTGACTTGCACTAAAAAATGTCAAAAACTATTTAGTTCAAATTTTTCACATGGGGGAAAAAGTAGACTCAGCATATTGACAGCATCCTCAGCCTCTCAGCTGAGCAGGTAAAAAGCATTGCATTTTGCTTTTTTTTTTTTTTTTTTTTTTTTTTTAATATTATCTCCCTATTATTATTATTTACATAAAGATGCATGGGGACTCAGCTTCCATGTTTGTGGGGTGGCCCATGTCATTTACCTTGCCACAGCTTTTGGAAAAGTGGGAATCAAAATTTTATGGACATGTCACAGGAAAAAAATGTTGTCCTTTTTATACTTATACCTAATGTTTCTTGTTTTGTCTAAAGTCCGGATGTGAAAGTTAACAGTGTAAGACCTGAGGCTGATCTTGAGATTGAACTGAGATCTAACTGAGACTGAGAATGATTTACTTGTTTTTTAGAGTATTACAGCAAGTAAAAATGTGGGCTTGTATGGGAATAGTGAGGCTACATCAAATTAGTATATTCCTGGGTGCTTCAGGAGACTTGCTATCTTTCAGGTAGTTGTAAGTTCATAAACAATAATGTTTATGAAGTTGAAAAGTGGGTGCTGTTGCTTTTAAATTTTTTTTTGTTGTTGCTTTTTATTTTTTGTTCCAAGTCACTATAATAGCCTATTAGAAGAGTTAGAATTTCCTCTTTGTTTGGAATAAGCTCATGCTTCCCACCAGGTGCTCCAATTTCAATCTTTAATTTTCCTCTGCTTCCTACTTCCCCACATTTCAGTCTGAAAAAAACATAAGACTGATATTCTTTGGTGTGCGCCCTATTTCCCATCTTCAGCTGTAAGTTTAGAGCAAGTTAATAATCTTCAGTGGTAACTCTGTAGCTATCAAAGAAGTGGCTGATCCCCAGACATGGATCATCCACCACAGACAATTTTTCTGGAATACTTACTAGAAGCTCTGCTCAAGCCAATCAAGATATTTGTGAGTTTGTTAAGACAGAAGTGAGTTATGCAAACCTCCTTATGAAGGGCTTCCAGGGTTTCACAACATTGACATGTATTTGGATTTAACACTTTGCACTTGTTTTGTTGAGATCTTTCACATCTCCCCCCTTCCCTCTGAGCTTACAACTTAAAGGCAAGTATGGTGGAGGTGCATGTGGATTTACCTGGAAAGAATCCCAGTTGTTTTGTTAACTTGGCAGCAAAATGCACAGCGAAGCCTTAAAACTAAAATCCATCAGAGAGCCTTGCAGAAACAAGAAACCACAGGAAAAAAATATTGTATTCATTTAAATCTATTGCTTGAGCTATACTGATACAGACCCAAAGGTAATGTCTAATGCACTGACTACATACAAATCAGAACACGGATGAATTTTTATTTCTAAATTATTTTGAAAAATGAAACAATTCTGCTGCAAGATATTTCATCTTTAACAAATATTCTGAGTTCAGTTATAAGAGCTGTAATAAGCAAAACAACCAAGGTCATTGAAACCTTTGCAACTGATTCTTAAATGTCCAGTTTCTTCCAAGTGTAAATTCTTCCCTTAGCAGCCCCTGCAAGAGCTGCAGGTGCAGCTTCTGAGCACAGACCTGGAAACCAGAGAGAAACACACAGAAGTGACCTATTCCTTTGCAGGCTGATGTGGAGCTTTTTTTCATACTAAACAGTCTGTCTGCAGCATGGAGAGGGTACCATGGGGCTGCCTTTATGGCTAAGGAGCACCTAGGAGATGCTGAAGAGCCAGGACTCTTCAGCCAAGGCCGTAAAGGAACTAGTATCGTCCATAGTGTGGGTCATGAAAACAGAAGGCAATGTCTGTGGACTGCAATCTTCTTTCCTAAAAAGCTGTCCTACCCAGGGCCTTCCACAAGTGAAACCTGCAGCCTGCAGTCTCCCACCTCTCTCTTGTGGATAACTCTGAGCTCTCCCCTGGCTCTGCCCCCATGTGCCCTTTTCAGGGGGCCTGGGAATTGCTTCCCATGCCTCTGCTTTTCCCCACTGCCATGACTGCCTGGTCTCCAGACCCTTTCCCAAATCCATCTTCCTCCATCACAAAAAAATCCCTCCATTACCACTGGAGGATCCTGCTTCTATATTTTGTAGGACAGGGAGAAGAGGACACGACCTTGCAAATGTTCACAAACATGGTAATTGGACTAAGTTCTGTGTTTGATTGTTCCAAAATATATCGGAGTAACTCCAGAAAAGCAATTGAGATGTGTTAGTATAAACCTCTGCAGTGATTTTAGAAAGTAAGTATAATAAATCAAATTCCTCCTTATAAAATAAGAAAATCATCACACTTTTTAAAACCTGGATTTTTTCTTTTTAACCCATGTTCTAACAATGTTGAAATCTTTAATGCCAAATGTCATATCTGTAAAAGCGGTAAATTTCAGGACTGTATTAAAAACAGAGGGGACATTTACTTTTGAAATGATGTATGACATGACCTTCAACTCTTCATAATTTAATAAGAATGCAAGGCTAACTAATTAGACTTCAAAATGACAGATAAGTGCTAATTATAATCCCTTTTGAATAGACAAAAGAAGTTTTAAAAAATAAATGCTGTAGAGTGGTGGAAGGACTTTGCTATAAGTAGCACCAAGACAGACAATGTCTAATGAAAAAATATTTTCTCCTGTACCCACCCAGAAATTATCCTCAATATCCTCAAAAGAATCAGGTGCAGCTCAGTTTAAGTCCAAGATTATGTTCTAATAAATAGTATAATGAGAAAAATTAATCTTCCTGACTTCTAATTTCCCAGTCAAAGGCTTATATAAATATGTGTTTTTATGTTGTTATTACATCTAAACTGATATAGTTGGATTCCAAATTTAAGAAGTCTGATTTTACAGAATATTATTAAAAAAATAATTCCCTAAAAACTATTAGATTACTCTGTACTTCATGTCTCTAAAGATAAGGTTAAAAAAATGATAAAAATGATCACTCAGCTATTCAGTATGATAAAGGAATTTCTTGGCTTTATCACCTAGAAAGATCTTTTGTCCAGAAATTTACCTGTTAAATTTGGATAACTGCACTTTTAGATTGAATCAAGCAAAAATGTAAGCTCAGAAAAAGAGGTGATCCAAAAAGAAACAAAACATTAAAACCTCTCACATTTTTGGAGTCATATGAAGGACATAGAAAGGTACGAAAAGAAATTATATAGTATTCTTTCATTTCACCCTTTTGTAAAATATTCTGAGGCAAAAATATATTCTCAAAATATTAGACTTGTCAAGTAAGCAAAATGTTATTCTCCATTCTTGGTTTACCACCCTGAAATCCAGTAATGATAATGCTTGTTTAGCTCTTCATTAACAAACTGGGGTTTGTCAAATAGCAGAGACCAGCAATTTTAGGTGTGTGTGATGTGTGTTTCTAATTTAATTTGTTTCTGTGTTTACTTTTATTTTGCCTTATGTTTCATGTTTCTAATGGGTAATTACTGAACTTTTCTTTTGTGTGCCTTGTTCCATGCAGAGTAAGGAATTTGCCAGAATGGATTATTTAGATAACTATTTTGCTACTCCACTATGTTTTTAGGATTAATATATTCTCCAATGTATGTATGGGAAGTAAATTGGAAAGAATTCAGAACAGAAGTTGGGAACTGGTAAGAGGTGGTTTTTTTTCAGCTTTCTGATGTTGATGTAGCACCAAAAGGTACCTAAGCTTGATTTCTTTGTGTATAAAGGCGTTTCTGCAGACTAGTTCATCTGGACCACTCCATATGTTTTACATTTTAAATATTTCAGTTTAGACAACTAGAACACATGAGTTTCAAACAAACAAGATAGTTAAGTCCATATCAATTTCCAGAGATCATATTCAAGTTAGATGATATCTTCCAATCATACCTATTTCAAATCATTGCATGTACTCAACCAAGGCCTCCCCTGTGGGTGCAAAGTTTGTACCTGCACTTGCCAAGGCATAGTTTTGGCTGGCTCTCTGGCTTTGAGGCCAGTGACAGACCCTATACACATTTCTTTGTCTTCATGAGACAGTGACTGCCTACATCCTGTTGCCTTCCCAAACTGTTCTTTGGGTGATTTGGAGAAGAATATGACATTAAGAACTTCAAATACTGTAATAAATAGGCTTGATTGATTTGATGACCAATTTGATGACACTGATGATTAAGAAGTGTTCATTTCCTGAAAAATGTAGCGTCAGGTAGGATCTACAAGATATGACATATGACATCTCTACTTGTGAAATAGAAACGTTAGCAACTAAAGATCCAGGAGTGAGTACCTAATTGGCAGGCTAACTAGGGTCTTAACAGAAAAGGGTAGATTTAAAGATACATTCTGCAAAAGACTGTATGGCTTTTTCCATAATCTAAAACAGATGCATAGGAAAACCTGCATGATATTGATAAAGAACCATCTCTGTTTAAAAAACACACAGCTGAGTTGACAGGACATGGCTGTAGAAACTGCAGCTATAGTCTCTGGGAAAAAATGCTATACTAGCCTGACAGCCTAAGAGAAATTTGATATTTATCTTGTTCATTGTATATAGTACTGAAACAGGAAAAAAATATAAGCTTATAATACTCCTGTGCACCTTGAATAAATATGGAGAAACACTGGAAAAAAGGAAAAACGGAGTGAGAAAGAGTGGTATTACTCCACAGTGCTCATAGATTCCTCTACACATTTTTTTTTGAAGTTCTGTAATAACATAAACAAGCTCATAACCTATTAATGTCAAGTCTGATATAGTTTTCTTTTGGATGCAAACTTATTTCAAGGAGATCACCATAACTTCCTGTATATGTTTGCAGAATTCTTGTTCCTGTTAAATTCCTCTCCTGCTTTGTCCATGTTGCAAAACTTTTCCTTTTACCTTCAAATTTGTTAACTTCATTTTCCTTCTTGTACAAATCTGTGCTACTCACTACCTGAAGCTTCTAATTTATTCCCATAACACCAAATTTTTTGTGGAAAAGCCCTCTTTGGAAACCCCTGAGGCTATCTGAGACTCAACTGCAGTATACAGAGCTCACTAAGTATACCTACACTGACAAAAATTTCCTTCCTTATTTTGCCCCTCATCATCCCAGTCTCATATAGATTGTGTTCATTCCTGTACTTTTGTGGAATAATTGCTGGAGGTCACTTATTGAGACTAAAGGTATGTCCATATCTTAAGAGAAGGTTCGGCACTGAGGAAGCTTCCCGGGTGAGATGCAGCAGATGTGCAAGGAAATCTGTTCTACGATGCTCCCCTTGGCAACATAGCCTACAGCCTTAGGTATTGAGGTAAAGAGAGTCTGTATATGTTGGCCTAGGATGGGGATCATTTGTTACAGCAAGTGACCTTATCTGTGTAAACAGAATCTCTAAATCCAGCACAAACTAATGAAGAGGTTGGGTAGAAATAATATTTTGTGTGAATTAAGGACAACTCGTACAAAAGTAATAAATCATTCCAAAATGTTCACTTTTTTTTTTTTTTTTTTTTTTTTTTGTATGTGTGCGTGAATCATCGTTCTCCAGGTCATTTCTTCATGTCATCATCATCATCCTGCATTCATGCTATTCTTGTCACTCAGTATTTACTTTTTCTCCATATTTTGCCATATAATCTTGTCTACAGCATAATACCTAGTTACAATTAACTAAATTCCTCTACAAACATAAAATTTTGGAAAAAGTAGATATTAAATTGGAAGTTTTAATCAAACGTATTTTTCAATGAGGCAGATATTTAAACCATTTTTTATTTTTATTTTTTATGGCAATTAAATACATTTCATTTACCATTACCCTGAACTGGAAGAAGTAAAAGGAAAAAAAAACACCAAACTAATCCCTAAAAACATTAAAAGATGTCATAATCTGCATAAATTTATTTTAATTTACCTGTAAAAGTGAAAAAATGTATCTTTTACAAACATTTTTACAATACATTCAAGAATAATGAATGTGTAGAAGCACACTTGAAATATACAAAAAAATACATAATACCTTCTTATTTCAGAGGACAGCCAACAATTTGGCCAAGAATGAAAGAAAATCTCCTCCTTAGTAGTACAAAAAAAAAAAAAAATCCACTGTTTTCATACAGAGAATTACATGGGTTTTCTGCTGCAGGTCACTCACACACACAGGTACACACTCACACACAAAGGATGGGTGAGCAAAACAAGATCTCCATGACAGAACAAATAATGGTGGAATTCCTCTAAAAATTAAAGGAAATGAACAGAAAGGAATGAAATACTGGGAGTCTGATGAGCCAGATATGAGGAGATTGAAAAGAACCCATGAACCATCCTAAATACCAGCAGGGAAACCTGGAATGAGAACTGCAGGTGTATGGATCCTGCAAATTGCAGCAAATCATGCAGAGAAGTGGAAAAAACTTGTATATGTTATTATGTAAAATTATCTTATGATATATAACCTATGTGTCTAAATATAGAAAGCACATCGGGCTCAGAATATCCCTCCAGTAAGGATCAGTGAGATGGGATGGTACTCAGGGGAAAAATGTATGCTTTTGTTCTGTTCTCACACTTTTCCACTCAGATTCCCTAACAGCTAGTGCTGGAGATGGGCTTCTGGGATGGATGGGGCATTAAAAAAGCAATATGCTCATTGTTATGCATTCAAGGTTTGTAATTTTATGGAAACACACACTTTGTTACACGACTCTGAAGGCAGCTTACACTGGAATAGGTTCTTGCCTCTCTAAGGAAGAGAGGTTTATGATTATAAAGCTCTTTTTTTTTTTTTTTTTTTTTTTTTTTCACACTGGTGTAACTGCATAGAGACTGGGAAGCATGGCTGTACAGTGCATTTAAACTACCACCAAATGTTTATTCTGTTTGCAAGCTGGTTTTAGACCTGCCCACGAAATCGTTTCTGAAAACAATAAATTAACCAGGAAATGTAACGTGTGATGTGTCATGAATAACTGCTTTCACAGGTCACTACACCCACCCACCTCAATTCCTCCTCTCACATGTCAATTAAATCACCTGTGTTCTCTCCAGAGATAGTATTTATCACCTTTGATGGGCATCTACAATCACTAGAGAAGCAATAGAGAGCACTTACAACAAGAATGATAATGAGACGCTTTTGGAGGCTAACAAAAGCCGGTACCATGCAATTTACTCCGGTCTCGTACTGTTCTTGGCTTTTGATGTCTGTAAACCACAGTAGACCTGCCTTTAATCTCTACACATGTAGCTTTAGCAGCACTTCTTAAAGGAACATAAATTGAAGGGGAGAATACAATACAGAGGGAGAAAAAAAAAAAGTGGTTCTGTGGTTTACAGGCTCTCAGGAGACAAGGAGTACCAAATAGGTTGTTTTACATGAAGAAACTGCATGGAAGCAGTGAGCCCATTAAAGGGAGATTCAAGATAGAAGTTACAACATGGGTGGAAGCTTGTTTTCCATGTGTGAAACACTGAACAGTGGGCAACAGCCCCAATCACTTATTATTGCCTATGTCAGCTTTGAATTCAACATTACTGTGACAGTGAGAAGGCAGGCCACAAATACCTCAGATATTCAACCACAAGCTTCAGCATAAATGCTTCAGCAGCAGTGGAACAGGTTAGGGTTAGCGATGTGCTTGCATTGCAGATGATTTTCAACAGCACCAATGCAATCTGTTGCAGTAAGAGCCAACCTGTGTCTAGTGCTGAAACAGACAGCAAAGAGCTGATAAAGTTGAGGGTTAAGCAGAAATCGCCTTCAAAACTAGCAGTGATTCATAATTTGATGTGCACTGCATTAGAGAATACATATAAAATCAAGTTGTTTTTTAATTTTCAGACCACTATGTGACTATCTTGGACAAAATGAAATGATGTTTTGGACCAAGTCAGGGACCAGGACACAAATATTTCAACTTCAAAATATTAAAACATTCCATATTGAACAAACCAAGAATAATTTCATTGTTTGAACATCTTTCTCCTCGACATAATGTGCCAAGGGTGAAATTTTTAAATACTTTTATGTGTGTGTGATTTTGATTTATAATCGGTATTTAAGAAATCTTCCAAAAATAATTAAATAAAAAAAGGGAAGAGAAAAGACAGTTTTCCCAGCTACATCTCTCCTCTCTGAGGGACAGTTTTGTCTTGAATGGTTGAGGGTTGTGCTCATGGTATTATGCTGGTACAGGCTGTCAGCAGCATCCTCAGTGGGAAAGCCATGTACAGTGGCACAATGTGTGTTTTTCTGGCTCTTGGATATCACTTATCCAATTGTCTTAAACTGCCAACAGAAGTATTATTTTTGGAAAATAACAAAACAGCTTTTAATACCAGTGGTTTTGGATTTTTCCAACATCAGAACTGTGATGATAAAATTTAGTTGCTGGGGAACTATTTGCAGTTTCTCTAAACTCTCTAGCTGCAGTAATGTGACAGGTATGAATGAGAGTCAAGCTCTTCCTGAAGTCATAATTTCTAGGGAGTTCTGATTCTATTGTCATTCTGATGTTGTGACCACTGCTTTTACTCAGATGGCTGTTCTTAAATAGTTGGAAGAACATAACATGCACCTTTATTTTTTATTTATCTACCATATTTCAGTGTTGTCTTCTTTTGCTCTTTGTTCTGTTCTGTGGTGATAAAACATTCTGCATCCTGCTTATTTAAAGACTAGTTAGTGCAATGAATATTACAAGGTTTTATTACAAAGTAACTGATTTTCCAAAAAATGTTTATTATTTTTTTTTTGTTTAATCACATTTTATTTTTTGGGGGGATAAAATTGATAGAATATTTACATTGGGAAATTATTGGAGGGTACCGTCAAATCATATTTATGAGTAGTTTGTCCTTCATAAACATCTTTATGGAGTGGGTGTTAGTTTGCAATGATGCAAAGGCTTTGCGGAATTACTTACTTCTCTGTAGAAGTGTTTTGATTGCATTCTTATACTGTCAACAATATAAGCTTGAATGCCAAATTTGCTATTTTTATGTTTTTGAGTGGGTGCAGTGTATGTATCTTATTGCAGCTGAAGTGTCAGTCACTAGTCCTCTGATAAAAAGCTTTTCTTTAATGGATGGTTCTGATAATCTTAATTTGGGGGTTAAGTAACATTTATTGCTTCTCCATCTCCTCTTTACCCCTCTGAAAGATTTAGTGATATTCATGTTTTCTGTTGGGCAAGGAAAAGTAGAAAATAGCACTTAAAGGCTGCAAATTATATTCATTATACCATGAAAACCATAGTGCCATCTCAAAAAACTGCAAGTGACTCCTTTTCTTCAAAGATTATCTATTTGATTGCTTAATAACTAAGTTACAAGACATGTCTAATAGCTAAGCTATTAGTGAGAACAGCAAATGGCCAACAGTCCTTAGCATGAGATCTTAAACTCTCAAATTAGGTTAAAAAAAAAAAAGAAAAAAGAAAAAAGAAAAAAGAAAACACTCCTAACACACTGTTTTAAAATACTTAAGCCGAATTCTCCAGGGTACTGAACATCCTGACAGGTGTAGATTGTAGAATTCTAGTGAGATTTGTAGATGTTCAGACTCCTGACTTGCAGAGATTCACAGGGGAATATAATCCATATTTTAAAAAATAATGTAACCCATTATAGCCCATTATTTTGTCCTACAGAGGCATTCTGTCTGGAATAATCATGGCTTGAAAGAGAAGTGCATAAGACCTTGGTGTGTGATCTGCCTCTGCTGCTTTCTAAGCAATAAATATTTTTAAAGCTGGTCTCATTCCTTTTGACTAACACAGGTGGATGAAGAGATGAAAAATAGACTGAGGGTAATATTCTAGTTTAATGTTTGAATCTGCTGCTAGCTGGACTTCCATCTTCCTTTTAGAAAGATAATTTCTGGAATAAATATACACACGTAACTGTATGTGTTAAGTAACCATATTGTTATACTACTAAAAGAGGTACCACTGTATGGATCAGTGACAGCAACAGCTCAGGAGTAGACTGTTATTGTCTTCTTCTGGCATTGCTGGATTGAGTGGTTGTATCTGTTATCACAGCATCTGTTACATGCATTTATTTCTGCAGCAGGGTAGGCAGACAAAAGTCTGGGAGGCTTCTGCTCCGTGTCATAAAGCTCCACCTGTTTCCCATGGGTTTCTGGACTATACAAAGATATTGGTAGCAGGGAGGAATTACTACAGTCCATACATCACCATGGAAACTGGTGAGGATACTGTGAAACTGAATTAAATTTTCTTCACTATCCTGACTGTTGACATAGTACTGAAATCTCCCTCATAAACCTTTAAGTCAGAGTGTTGGCAGACTTTGGTGTGCATGTAGTCTACCTCATGGTGCTTGGAGCTCTGATCCTGGCAGGAGATCTATGTTCATGAAGGAGCAGGATGCCATTTCCAGACCAAGTTTCTCTATGGTCTCCTTGACGATAAAGCTGACATTTACATCCAGAGGAAACACGTAAGGCAGGTTGTTCTTCCAAGAATAACTCGAAGGAAGCTTTTGCAGTTGATTTGTATTCAAGGGCTGGCAGGTAAGAGTTTTGAAGGAGTTATGGAATATTGAAACAGCATCAACATTAAAATGGCACTGAAGTATTTACCCCCTGTCCTAACTGTTCATAAAGTTGTCCAGTAGCCAAGTCTGTGTATGTCATTTTGTACTGTAGTCAATCCATACACACTGAAATTCTACTGTGAAAATTAGTGAAAAGTGTTAATTTTTGCTATATTCCTAGCCTCAGAACTTGAATATTAACTTGAGTCAGTGATACAAGGAAATCAGTCCCAAATCACAGAACTGAAGGGGTTGGAAGGGACCTCAAAAGATCATCGGGTCCAACCCCTCTGCCAAAGCAGGTTCCTCAGAGCAGGCTGCCCAGGTAGGTGTCCAGATGGGCTTTGAATATCTCCAGAGAAGGAGACTCCACAACCTCTCTAGGCAGCCTGTTCCAGTGCTCCGTCACTCTCACCGTGAAGAAGTTCTTTTACATGTCAGTGCGGAACTTCCTGTGTTCTATCTTGCGGCCATTGTCCCTTGTCCTGTCCCCACAAACCACTGAAAAGAGGTTAGCTACATCCTTCTATCTCCCATCCCTCAGATATTTATACACATTGATAAGATCCCCTCTCAGTCTTCTCTTCTCCAGGCTGAACAGACCCAGGTCTCTCAGCCTTTCTTCATAGGGAAGATGCTCCAGGCCTCGTATCATCTTTGTGGCTCTCCACTGCACTCTTTCCAGGAGATCCCTGTCTTTTTTGTACCGGGGAGCCCAGAACTGGACACAGTACTCCAGGTGAGGCCTGACCAAGGCAGAGTAGAGGGGGGGGATCACCTCCCTCGACCTGCTGGCCACACTCCTTTTAATGCACACCAGGATCCCATTAGCCCTCTTGGCCACCAGGGCACACTGCTGGCTCATGGTCAATCTGTCGTCCACCAGGACCCCCAGGTCCTTCTCCTCAGAGCTCCTCTCCAGCAGGTCATCCCCCAGCCCGTAATGATACTTCTGGTTGTTCCTTCCCAGGTGCAGGACTCTACACTTGCTCTTATTAAATCTCATTTGGTTTCTTCCTGGCCATCTCTCCAGCTGGTCCAGGTCTTGCTGAATGGCAGCACAGACTTCTGGCGTGTCAGCCACTCCTCCCAGCTTTGTGTCATCGGCATATTGCTGAGGGCAGACACTATTCCCTCATCAAGGTCGTCAATTAAGATGTTGAACAAGACCGGACCCAGCACTGACCTCTGGGGAACACCGCTAGTCACAGACCTCCAGCCAGACTCTGCTCCGCCGATCACCACCCTCTGAGCTCGGCCAGTCAGTCAGTTCTCAACCCACCTTGCTGTCCACTCATCTATCCCACACTTTCTCAACTTTGTTAGTAGGATGTCATGGGGGACAGTATCGAAAGCCTTGCTAAAGTCAAGGTAGATGACATCCACTGCTCTCCCCCCATCTACCCAGCTGGTGATGCCATCATAGAAGGCAACAATATTGGTCGAGCATGACTTCCCCTTGGTGAATCCATGCTGACTACTCCTCATAACATTCTTCTCTTCCAATTGCTTGGAGATGGCATCCAGAACAAGCTGCTCCAACACCTTTCCAGGGACAGAGGTGAGACTGACTGGCCTGTAGTTTCCCGGATCCTCCTTCCTGCCCTTCTTGAAGACCGGAGTGACACTGGCTATCCTCCAGTCTTCAGGCACCTCACCCATTCTCCAGGACCTTTCAAAGATGATAGAGAGCGGTTCGGCGATCACATCTGCCAGCTCCCTTAGCACATGCGGATGCATCCCATCGGGACCCATGGATTTGTGTGCGTTGAGCCCACTCAGATGCTCCCGAACCACTCTCATGTCCACCAGGGGGGAGCCCTCCATTTCCCAGACCCTTTGTCCTATTGCCAGGGGTGAGGAGTCCCGGGGGAGTGTCCTTGAAGCAAAGACTGAAGCAAAGAAAGCATTCAGTACCTCTGCCTTCTCGACGTCTTCCAAATGCCCAAAATGTTCAGAGTTAATTCAATCCTACTGAAGATACCTTTTCTAATATGGCTTTAAATTCATGTGGAGCAAGAGGAAAAACAGGGGAAATAGGTCCCTAGAATTACTTGCTTCTTTATTACTTTCTATGCATATGTTAAACTCTAATAGCATTTTTGCCTTTTAAGTTGTTCTTAATGGATATATTGTTTCTGCTAAAGCACTTCAAAATGCATAATTCAAACACTATAGAAATGCAGTTTTACCCTCAGCAAGCGTGGATCTAATTGTTTCTGCTAGGTCCTCACTAATATATTGCAAATGGATGTAAAAATGCTGGGAAAATCACAGCTATTTTGTCTCCCATTCTACTGAAGTGTGTTTTGTATTAACTGATTTTGCTGAAGTTGTCTTAGACTGTTAGGCTACAGATTTTAGACTTGAAATAAGATCTGGTCTAATTTTTTAAATAATTTAATTATTATTATTATTATAGATTTTATTAGAGAATTTGTTCATTTGTTCATATCCTATGTGGAGCTAGGGACCTCAGAAGGTCTCTAATCCAACTTCCTACTCAAAGCAGGGCCAGCTTTGGGTCTAACCTTGTTGCTAAGGACAATTGGGTCTTGAAAATCTTCAAGGACAGAGACTGTGTAAACTCTCTGGGCAAGTTGGATATTAGGAAAAAATCCTTCCTTCCTTCCTTCCTTCCTTCCTTCCTTCCTTCCTTCCTTCCTTCCTTCCTTCCTTCCTTCCTTCCTTCCTTCCTTCCTTCCTTCCTTCCTTCCTTCCTTCCTTCCTTCCTTCCTTTCTTTCTCCCTCCCTCCCTCCCTCCCTCCCTCCCTCCCTCCCTCCCTTCCTTCTTCCTTCCCTCCCTCCCTTCTTCCCTGCCTCCCTCCCTGCCTCCCTCCCTCCTTTCTTCATCAAACCTCATTCTTGAATCATCAGTGCTAATCAGACTTCCATGGTACACTTCAGATTTCACCACAGCTGCATTTCATATGTTGACCCTAAGCCTAAGATGTTGTTGGTTTTGCCTTCCTAGCAGTTCCTGCATGTCCAAGTCCAAGCTGAAAATTGTGTCCAATAGCTCTGTAGTATTCTTCGCACACTAGATAATTAATTATGAATCATCAAATTTCTCATCTGCAATCTCTTACAGCATCCTTACTAATTTAGCACAGAAAAATGTCAAACAGCCACCTACCAATCTCACTGGAGAAGATTTTGTATTTGACATTTTGAAATAGAATTTGCTTTACCTAGAACATCACATGATTTTGCTACTCTCCATAATGCTTTTTTAGAACTCAATGCTAAATTATGCTCTTCAGCTTTCTTTATAACTGGTCTGAATCTGTTAGAAGTTTCATTTTTCATCCTTTTTTTTCCAGAAACTGACAAAGAGATTTTTATCTGTCATTGCCTGAATTAGGTAGGTGGCCTTATAGATTGATACAGCTGCTGTGTTTTCCTAGTCAAGAGTATCACCTCTGCTTAAAAGCTTAGAAGATTGTACTTCTGATTTCTTGCTCACACTTGTCCTTCTAGCTATTTACAGCTCAGCAGTTATGCTCTATGCACCATCAGCTCTCCTCCACTGAACTACATCACTGCTCCTTCTGCCTCCTTTTTCAGCTGGCAGTGTAGTGCTCACATTCCTTCTACTTTGAAAGCTATCCTGTCCTTCCAGCGTGTCTGGTCTGCTTGTATATACATGGTCAGCAGGGATTAGCATTTTTTTTTTTTTTTTAAATTTTTTTCCTCTCTCTCTCTCTCATTTTTTTTTCCAGACTCTACTCTGTTTTTGATGGTGTTTCCGAGTAACTTAATATGTTATGCATTTAATGTTCATAGCTTGTTTTGTTCTCTCTTTTTTTTTTTTGTTATTTTTTTTTAACTAAACCTCCATTTGTTTTTCTAAAAGCATTCTCCTCTGCTCTGCTCTGCTCTGCTCTGCTCTCCTCTCCTCTCCGCTCCTCTCCTTCTTCCCTGCCTTGGGTTGATATGCTTGTTTCATTCTTTGTCCTATTTGTGTCTTCTAAGGACTGTCTGAAATTCTATTATATTGCTTCCTCAAATATTTCTCCTTATCTCTGGAGAGATTTATGCAAAAAAATTGGACTGAGACATACTGCAGGGCATTGTCATGCTAGCCTCTCTCAGTGGTCCATTCTCATGCTACTTGTCAGAATCAAATAGCTTCTTGTTACATTCACATTTTTGCTGGAGTTTGATATGAACTTAATATTTTTCCATATATAGCACACAGTCTTTGAAATACCAAGCAACTACTAGGGTCTTGCCACAGACACTGATATCCAAAAGTTATCCTTTCAGATTCTACCAGCAGTCCCTTGTCTGGGTTTTGGTTAGCTCATCTGGTGATTTTTCATTCAATGACCAGTAATCTCATTCGACATTCTTAACTTTCCCAGTTAGTCTTTCAATGACTGGCTGTAATGTTCACATTTTCACTCATTTTCACAGTCAGGCAATGAGACAATTTCCAAGTTTTGAATCTTGACATACCTCAGTGGTGATTTGAACATCTAAATAGGTAATGGAGTGATCTAATTGAAATTCCAACCAGTGACACTTTGTGGAGGAGGAGCAGATCCTAGAGAGAGCTAATGAAAGCTGCTTGAAAACAGAGACTATTTCTGAATTTAGCAGCCTTTTAGAAAATAAGACAGGATGAAATTTTATTTTTGGGAAGAAATTGTGTGCATTCATAATTAGCTGTAAATGCTGCTGAATTCATAATTAGCAGTAAACGGAAAAAAATGTCCCCTTAAATGTAGTCCTATGATTCTTCATGCCTGAGAAAACAGGAAAGAATATGTATAACATGCTTTATGTTAAATTTTTTAAAGCAACAACATAATACTGTCATTGATGGGAGCTACCACCATGAGGCTCTCCTATGTGGAAGCTGGATGTGATGAGACACGGGAGAACCTTCAAGCAAATAGGAAAATATAGGAATGAAACAGAATTTGCATTCTTTCATCAGGTTTGGACATCTGGAACCTGAGCTTTACTCATTATCAAGCCATTCTTTATATCCACAAGAGACATACTGCAAGCAGAAAGGGCTTTTAAAAATATCCTCCTCACTTTTGTTGTCTTGACTTCTTGCCAGTCATCGCTGTCTCCCTGTCCAGTTCCATAAAGGATTTTTTTCTATTTCCTGACATCTCACACTCCTTATTGCTTACTGTAATATATAAGAAGACAAATTTGTTCTAAGGACAAGGAAATGTTGAAAGCCAGATGTATTTGCTATGTTTCCACTTTGTATTCCTTGAACTGGGTAAATGACCTTAATGTTTACCTTTTGTCTACAGAGTAACTCTTCCCTATGTATTACACCTACCCAAGACAGTTTCTGAAATACAGCGAGTATTTACTTGATGGTATTATTGGCTATATTCAAATAAATATCAATAGAGAATTTCAACAATGACTCTATTATGTGGCTGAAACATTACTTTATTTGTACATTTGATATTCCTGTGGCGAGTTGCTATTGAACTGAAGCCTTTCTCTGGAAGAATCCTATTTTCATAGACTGGTGAAGATAATAGCAGACCATGGTCTTGCAGTCATGAATGCAAATAATATTACTGGTATGAGTAAACTACAGTTAATGCTTTGTGCACAAAAAATATGTTATGAGAATGAGTAATATGCACAAAGTAACAGCTATTAGTGATTATGTTCAAAAATAAAAACCTACAGAATTCCTTAAATACAGATATATTTAAAATATACTGAGTACTTCATTCTTACCTAAAAGCAGAACGGCAACTTTAAACGATGGCAAGACTGTCTGGTAAATCAGCCTACAGTCTTTTATCTTCAAGCTATGTTTTTGATTGTATTTGCTTGTTTATTTGTATGTATATAATCTGGGCAACTATTTCACGGGTGTTTTCAGAAACATAAACAAGGCCTGAAATATTTTAAGCCAAAATAACTGGAAACACCTCTGTAGGGACACCTATATTTTGGAGAAACCCTAGTTTAGTTTTTCCACATTAGATTCTTTGAGGCAGTCAAGATTTACTCTAGATTTCTTATTTGCATGTGTTCTGTTTCTAGGGAGCTCTGATTTATTTTTATTCTTTGTTGTTTTAGGATACTGTATTGAAAGAGATTTAGCTAGGTAGAATCATAGAATCATAGAATCATTAAGGTTGAAAAAGACCTCCAAGATTGAACTGTCCCTCTGCCACCGCTAAACTATGTCCCTAAGCACCATGTCCAACCTTTTAAACACCCTCAGGGACGCTGTCACCACTGCCTCCCTGGGCAACCCTTTCCAATGCCTAACTACTCTGAGAAGAAATTTCTCCTAATTTCCAACCTGAAACTCCCCAGGCCCAGCTTGAGATCTTTCCCTCTTGTCCTACTGCTAGTTCCATTCTAGGTGATGCTTCTTCACATCTGCCTTTGTCTTCCTTTCTGTAAGTTTACTTCCCTTCTTCCCTCCCTTTCTTTTTTCCTTTTTTCATCCTTTCTTTCCAACTTTCCATATTTTCCTGTAAAATCATTCAATTGTTTATTTTAGGTAAAATAACATCTTAGTAAGGAATGCCCCCTCCTGAGGGTGATGATATTTCTGTAGAGCTTTTTTTTTTTTTTTTTTTTTTTTTTTTTTTTTTTTTTTTATGGTCTTAACTTGCTGATAAAACTATATAATCTTGCAAGCACTTTGCTTTGAAATACTTATTTTAAATAATCCTCATAGCTGAATACTCCATCAACATTTATCTCCAAAATCTAGTGTGAGACAATTAAGAATTCTTGGAAATGTAAGGAGCTTGGAAAAAAGCAGATGGGATGGTGCCTATACATAGAAAAGGAGAATCCAAAGACTTGTAGAGCAGACAGTATAAATTAAATACTCAGAATTATTGGAACAATTTATTAAGTAATTTGAAAGTACTTGGAGAATAATAAGGTGATAAGACAGCTAATATGGATTTGCTAAGAGCAAACAATGACAAACCAGCCTAATTTCCTTTCCTTTTTTTTTTTTTTTTTTTTTTTTTTTTTTTTTTTCCCCAGAATAACTGACTTAGCAAAAAGAGAAGCAGAAAATGTGATAGTTCTTGACTTGAGTAAGGCTTTTGATGATATCCCCTCTGACACTCTCAGGGAAATATGGTGAAATTACAGGTGATGAAATTACAATAATGTTAATGTACAAGTGGCTGAAAAACTGTAATAGTATAGTAGTTATCAATTGCTAGCTGTCAAACTGTAAAGGTTTGTCAAATGTAATATGATCCTAATATGAGTTCAGTGTGAGTCAATATATTCACTAATATTTTGGGGTACTGGAATAAAGAGAAACCATTTATTTTCAGCATCGTGAAGGGCTTTACAAACATATTTGAAGGCATGAGTAGAACTTAGGTGGGCTGAGTGGCATGAATGACACCACCTCCTCCTTTCTGCCTTTCTCCCACATTCTCTTCTCTTCAGTGTTTGTGGTAATTGATATTGAAGAGGAAATTCTTCTTCTAATGATATTTTTCAGCTTTCACACTCCTCAAGAACTAGACTTAAATAGTTCTATACATTTGAGCCTATTTCAGCCTCTATTTAGGGGCATACCTGGAGCAAACTCTTTTTCCCCTTTGCTTTCTCTTTTGATTAATTTGAGAGGTGAATTGAAACCAGCAAAATGAAATCCAACTGCAAAATACAAAGTGGAGATAGAAACCAAATGAATAAATGCTGGAGTTCCTTCTAAGCAATGGGGTTTGGTCTCTGTTACAGTGTGTCAGAAAGTGAAAACAAGTCAACAAACATGGTACTTTTCCCAAAGGCAGGCATATAACATTCAAGGGTGTATTAATAGAAGTATCATCTGCAGGGAGATAATTATTCTGCTTCAGCAGTGAAAAACCACTTGCATGCTGAAAAATTCATTTCTAATATATAATAAGCAATTAATAACATTGAAAGTCTTTAGGAATCATGTTAGAAATAAATCTATCATTGCTACTGTTTCATATACATTGACATCCAGTCGCCCTGTAGTCTCACAAAGTACTCTCTGCCAGTTTTATGCATCGTATTTTGAGAAGGATGTATGCAAGCTGGAAATAATTGAGAGAAGCTAAATTATATATATATATATATATCTAATGAAGGATGCAAAATATTAGGTTTGATCAGTTTAGTACAAAAGAAGACTTTATAGTGAAGATGGATGGGATCATGCATAAAACATTCTTTATAAAAAGACAGTATATATTGGTCTCCACATCTGCTGAGAAGGGGAACAAAAAGTCTTTGGGTTTAATTTACAGTAATGAGAATTTACATTAATGACTTGTCTCAAATAAAATGCATTAATGTTTTAGAAAATATAAGAATGTTGGGAAATCCTCAAAGCTATATATCTTTAAGTTCACGCACAGCATTGTGCTGGGTGACTGCAGCCTATAATTTATATGTCAGCTTTGTATATAGTCTCTGATACTTTTGTTCACTCTTCACAGGTGTCAACAGGTAATTTTAACAAATATGCAAGCTATTAGCATTTCTGATGTATTTTCTCTCGTCTCCCCATTCAAAAAAATATCATTAGAACATTTTTTTGTTGTTGTTGATTTTGGCATGCTGGTGATTTTATAAAGAAAGACAGACACTCAGAATGTTTTATTCATGTTCATAAAATTAGTGACGTATTTCTTACATCAGGGGATATAAATAATCTAAATGCATTAGGTATAATATTTTAAAATAGCAACCAAGCTTAGACTGACAAAATAGTAAAAAATGAGAAGGAAAGGACTGGAGATAAGAACTTGTTTATTTGATATAATGTGATGAAAAAAAAACATACATATCACATTCATTTTATTTGTCTACATAGTTTTCCTCATTCATTCCTGGCTACCACTACTATCTTACACAGGCAGTTAATGGTCTAGAAACCATCTGAAAACTAAAGCTTCTTATGAAAGGTGGTTAACATGGTAATACTGTTTATTATATAGCTTGGATGAAAACAGATAAACCATGTGTTTAGTTGGTTTGACAAATACTGAACACATTTTAATGTTGTCCTTGTTTACATGAGGGTCTCATGCTACCTTAATGAGGATGGCAAAATCAAACCACAATAATTTCATAAATTAGACAAGATATTTATACTTCTGCTTTTATTTCCTCTTCTGCCTTTTAACGCACATGCTAGAGAAGTCTATATGAAGCTATTAAAGCAATTTGGGGGGGGGAAGGGAGTATAAGTACTTTGAGAGCATTCATGAACAGAGCATTTAAAGAGCCAAATTAGTTTAAAGACTTAGAATGTGTGCATACTGCTAAGTGTTAGCTGCTCTGTGGTAAATGAGTGCACATGCTCTGCCATCAGCTAAAGGGAGGCAACTCAAGCCATGCTGGCTTGCTTTACTTGTTCACATTTTCTGCATGCACTTTAACAGTTACCACTGACTACTGTATATGAAATTAGTTGCATAGCAAGTTGTGTGGGAAATTCACAGGGATTTGATGCATATGAGCATTAGTTCTCCAGTGTGGTTGTTCTTCACTGGATGATTTCAAGAACAGAGAAGAGTAACCAACCATATCATGTTCTTTCCTTGAGTTTTTATCCATAGCTCTTAGAGTTAACAGGCACTGTATCAGAAGTATGCATTACTCATTTTGGAAACCAAGAATAAATTCAATATAGTAACATTGCTTATTCTTCTTCATTGCTTACCCTCCAGAAACTGATCTCCTGAATGGATTGATCAATACCCTGCTGTGATTGGAAGAAAATTCATGACCTGAGGGGGAAATTCATGTCTGAGAGGAGCAAAGATTGAACAATGATGTGCAACAAGTATCTCTATTATCAGTCCAATTCTTTCTTTATAGATATCTCTAAAGATCTCGTGTTTTTTTTTTGTTTGTTTTTGTTTGAAAAGTAGACAGTTATTGCTAATGATATGATATGATCTAATAAAGATATATTTAAATGTTGAATAATATATTTATTAAGTATTTATGATATTCAGCAATTATAATGCACACATTTTTGACCAGACAAGTCATTTTAAAGAAAAAACTTCTTAAATGATTTCCCATAACTGTTGAATCCTTTTCACAGAGAAAAATATATTAGAGAATTTTGAACACTTTCCTGGTGAAATTCTCATTTTGCATTTGTGTTGGGCGGTTGCATTTCCTACCTGATTAAAGGAAGGTAGTTTGAAATCAGTGTATGCATACTTTAGTTCACAGATGGTGTAGAGAGTGATGCATAAAATGTTTACATGTGAATATAGCTATCATTCATCAGACGCATACAGAATTATAATATTACCATTGCTTTGTGGAGCAGAAATCTAGGTAGGAGGTATCTACTATGAGTGATTTGTATGAACTACTTTAATATATTTTATTCTCTCTGGCAATCTAATTACAAGTCTGAAAGACTCAAAATTCTCTTGTAAAACCTTGTTCTAGTGGAACAAGAAAAGGCATCTGAGAATCTGTGATCTGCACTGTTTTTATACCCGGGTCACACTTGTAATTATTGTTTCCTGTCATCAATGAGTCTAGTTTCAGAGTATAAATAGCTAGTGGGAGACACTGCCTTTGTCCAAAGTACAAAGACCTTCTTGAGCTGTGTAACAATAGGAATTCCAGACTTAGTTAATGCCTTGTGCACTGCTGCTTGGCAAATGTCCTGAGGGACAGAGTAGGTACACCTCATCTGAAGAAAAGGAGTCATAAACACAGAGATAAGTAGAAATAACTTCATTGAGAATAAAAGTTACTGCAGTCTATAATAATGAGAGGGAAAAATGGCGTAACACTTTGCCAAAGAAATGTACAGAGTAACAGAGCATGGTAACAACCTGGTCAAGATCAATAACCAACCAGTGTAACACAAAGAAATGACTTGAACTGGGAATAAGTGTCCAAGGAGCATGAGAGATAACTAACAACATCCATGTATAAGTAAAACAAAATTAGAAAGAGAGTAGCTAGTCAATTTGGCTTTCTACAGGTCAAATGTCTTGAGAACAGTACAAGAAAAGGTCGATTCACTGCTTATGGTAGCATATATGTGAGCCTTTGATTTCTGCTGATACAAAAGCAGGCAGCTATAGGACCAGCACACATCATTCACCAGTTCCCTGCAGCCTCACTGTGAGTGTGTCGAGCTGGCAGATACTGAGATATATTTTTCAGATGGGAGAAAACCCTGTGCTATACAGTTCCAGTGCACAGGTGTGAGTGTTCAGTGTGCTCAAGACAGTCAGTCACAACCCAGTACAGTCCTACCCTTTTGTCTCTCCTTCTGTGCAGGCTTTGAGGGATGCTCATCACAGAGATTAGAAGGAATGGGTTACACTACTGCTCCACCTCAGCAGCGAAATGGAAATTTTATGCTAAGCTTGTTCAGATGGTTATTTTTAGATGTTATGATACATAGCTAGTGGAACAACATACTGTACATTGTCACAGTTTTTCTTTCATAAATATCACAGGTGATAATTATGAAAATCTTACTGCTTTGTTTTTTAAAATGTATTCCTGTACTGTTGGCAGAAATTAACAGTGTCAGGGAGCACTTTTGACCTGTTTTAGGAAGGAAACTAGTTTAGATTAGGATGGCTCATTTTGACCTTACACTGACTCCTCTACTTTGAAAGCTTCTAGTTTTAAGAGACTCACTTTCAGGACAGTGTTCATCTGTCTATCTGTGTGACTGCCTACCTGTCTGTTTATCTTAACAGTTAAGTTAGGAGACACATTTTTTGATGAAAATATATTTTTTACAGATGTTTTCCAAAGTTACCACTTCTCTGTCATCAGAGTTTTGGGAATTTGTGGTAGTGGGCATCCTAATATCTGCTATAACAGTCTTTTTCCAGACCAGGAACCTTTATACAACAGTGCTGTGCCTAAATCAAGACAGACATAGATAGAAGAGTTTTTGTGCAATCCTATTAGCTCATTCTATGTCTTTGTAATGTTTTGTCTGCTTTCTCAGTTGCCGATTTTTTTTTAGTTTCACACTAGATAGGGAGTTCCAGGGGCCCAAATGTTATCAGGTGCCATGTGAAAGACCCAGAGCTGTGTTGGTTCCTGGAACAGAGACACTAAGACAGAAGATAAATACCCCAAAGACATAAGACTCGTCAGTCTTCAGCTTAGATTTTCTACTGTTTTAATAACGTTTAAATAATGGATTGCCTCCCCCCTCCCTTCATCTTCTAGAAATCTCCTTTGGAAATCATTTGTATGTGCTTATACTGTATATAAAATGTATGTATACATTTTATATTGCATAAAAAGCAGTGATGCATACACTGGGCACGTGCAAGTCACAATTTCCTTTACAGTACACAAACTCCATATTGGCAGCTCAGAGTGACTATTATGAGTCTGCAGTTGTGGCCTTGAAGAGTTAAATTGTTGGCGCTTTGGGTGTCTGATAGGTTTATAAACATCCTTGCTGCTGACAGGAATAGATTGCAGGAGAAAGTTTTGCTTTTATATGGCCTTGGTTATTACGTAGTATGCTAAAGTAAGTTTTAAATAGAAAATTGCAATTGTGAGCAAATAATAAGCTCATATTCAGTTCTTGCTCAGAAAAGTTTAATAGTGATTAAAGACTTCCTCTGATTTCAAAGCAAATGATATTGATATCTTAGTATAGGAAGGCTTTTTCTTTATCATTTGAGTGTATTTAGAGGGTAATCATGTAAGGTTGCCTTGATGATTGTAGTGTCAAAGTGTGGTATGAACTGTGATACAAACAGTATCTGTTCTTCACTTTCTCCTCTAAGAAATCTCTTATCTAAATTATTTTCAAGTCAAGACCAAATAAATGAAGTGACAAAATATTTTGGGTGTATTGGTGTTTTAACTGCTTATCTGAAAATAATTTAAAGGGCTTCAGTACTGAGATAGTCAAAGCTTAGCTCTGTCAAACAAACAAACAAACAAAAAAAAAAACAAAACAAAAAAAACAGCGGTTAGAGGAGACTCAGTTTAGTTACACATTCATACATAAAACAAGAGTACTTATAGACATGGATCATTTTGAAAATATGAGGTTTATAATAGAACAGTTAGATATGCAATGCATTGTGCAATGCATTCCTTGAACTTTGCCTGTTAACCATTTAACTTCATCAAACAGTTCAATATTATACATCATTATGTATTTATCAACTATGTCTGAGTAATTTCATGTTTTATATCTGTGGGTCTGAGATTTTTTTTTTGCCTTAAAAATTTCAGAGATCAATGTTCTGAACATTATTATAATCCTCCTACTCAGGACATAATTATTTGCAGGAAATCTTTCAAACATCAAGCTATAACTCAAGTTAGGTTGGAAGTGGAGGAGAATGAGCTGGAGAGAGGATTAGTTCCACACCAAATATCTGCAAGAACTGGCTGAAAAACAAACACAAATCATAGCAGGCAAAATCACAACACACTATACACATAAATAAAACAACAGGCACATTCTGAAGAAATACAATAGGGAGTTTATTTGAGCTCAGAGTCTACAGATACATTTTTCCAATTAGCTGTCAGTCTTTTTCCTAAGACACTATTCTGGCCTTTACTTTTTCATTTACTCATTTATACCATATAGATTTTCAAAACCACAGTGTCTTAAGTGGTGGTGTTGATTTCATATTGTTTGCATTGTAGAAATACCAGGAGTCAAAAAGAGTTTCAAGAAAAAAAGGAAAAGAATAGTTTGGAAGTTCCAGGAAAGAGAGAAAAGAAAGAAATGAGATGAGGGTATATTATTATTATTATTTTTATTATTATTATTATTTTTTACTTAGGCTCCTCCTATTTAATAGCTTTATTTGCAGTATCAGGTAGGGGCTCTGGATGACAAATGTCTCACTTCTTAGTTAAATTTCCATATATATCCTGTGTAACTAGTTTATAGATGCCTGTTTGGACTCATCTCTCAGTCATTTCTTAGGTCTTTTTCTGCATCTGAATACACTGGTTTACCTAGGAGATTCCATCCATTCCTAGGGGACTTTTCTAATCCGCCCGTCTGCATTATTTGTCCTTGTATTGCTGCTGAGCCTGGTGTGCAATGAATAATTCAATCACCATTCTCACCTTAGCCCTAAAGAAAAGATAAATTCATAATCTTTCTGAAAGTTGCAGCAAGCAGCTTGAGCATTGGTCTTCTTCCCACTGACATGTATTGGGTTCCCTTCCAGCTGCTCAGACCATGATTTTCTGCCATCAACCCAAGGCTCTTTGCATAGTACCTGTACTGGGTCTGGCTGGGATGTTAACTTTCCCTGCAGCAGCCCATACAGTGCTGCGCTCTGCACTTGTAGCTAGAACAGCAGTGGTATCACACCGGTGTTGTGTCTGCTGCTGAGAAGTGCTGGCACAGCATCAGGACTCTCTCTGACCCTCCTAAGGGTCAAAAAAGTGAGAGAGAAACATCAGCAGGGCAGCTGACCTAAACCAACCAAAGGGATATTCCATACCATATGATGCCACACTCAGCAATAAAAGGTGGAAAAAGGAAGAAGAGGGGAGGGGTGGGCTCTCGTTGCGAAAACGTCTGTCCTCCTCCCGAACACCGGCTACGTGCGTTGAGGCCCTGCTTCAAGGACGTGGTCAAGCATCACTCATTTGTGGGAAGTAGAGAGTAATTTCTTTCCTCTGCACTTCCACATAGCCTTTACTTGTTTTGTTTAGTTATTCCCTTTCCCCCTCCCTCTTCTCCTTTCCCTTTTTTCCCTTTAGTTGAATTGTTTAATTAATAATAATATTTCCTTAATAATATATATATATATTTTTCTCTTTAATTAAATCATCCTTATCTCAACCCGTGAGTTGTTCTCTTTACAAGAAAGCAGAATTTGAAAGTACTATCAAATTTTTGCTAAAATATCATAGGTATATAAATGTTTCAAAAATGTATTATGACAGCTTGGAAATTATTAATCACTGCTTAATTTTTTTTTCTGTTGTGTTTTCTCACAGTTAAAATTATTTACTATTTTTGCATATGTGTAAGATTATTCCTTCTCTCTCACAAACTGCTTCTTTATACAGCAGGTTTCTGTCACAAGAGGAAGTGGCTGTTCTCTTTCTGTGTAAGACTATAAGTTCCCCAGAAGTCTACATATTCAATTATTTAACCTTGATAATGAGAAACGGTTAATATAGTTAAGGTTAATGAGACAATTATTTGAGAATACCAGCCATCAAAGCACTTTATTCTAGTTAACCATGCACATTCATTAAAGTCATCTCAGTCTTTTCTTTTAGTACAGGTCTTTTCAATAAGCCATTATCAATAAAAACCTAATTGTTCAAGAATCAAAATATCTCTCACCACCTAAAAAAATCTGAGTTGTGAAGTAGTTCAAGTTCAGACTAGGTGTTCTTTTTTCCATCCAATTACCTGGTGTCAGCTAACTAATTATGATCTCTTCAAGCAGATGGTTCCTCAAGCAGAGATAAAAAGACAGTATAATAGGAACACACTCCCTCTCTCCATGAAATTGGTTCTGTAAATGGCTTTTCATCTTATGTCCAACTGGCTGCTATTGACATCTCATAACTCTCCCCTCATACTACGTACATCTTACATCTAAGCACAAATGCCTCATACCTCTTCTGCCTAGGTAAGAAGCAGTATATGCCATGGCTTGTTTGCAGATTGAGTGCATGCTGACCGGACAGTTAGTAAATGGAAAATGATTAGACAGCTCTTCTTTCTGGGCTATTATGTGGGCCAAAGAAGAAAAGGTAAAAACATTCTTTGATTTTCATCTGTCTGCTTTTTATAGGGCTTTTGGTAACATCATGCACTTTGAAATTCCTATTGCTGTCATGTCCTCTTGAAATTGCCTGCATGTTTAGAAGCTACTGACATGCAGAAACGGACAAAAAGATGGTATGTACAAACATGTATGTAAGTTCACACACGAGGGAATATACAAATTTGATGGCATAAACCTAAAACTAAAAGAAATGTTACTGGTAAAATCTTTGTCTTGCTGGAGAACAAAGATAAAGTAGAAAGCATACAATGTCCCCTAATGCAAACTATATGTAACACTCCTCAGATGTAAAAAGACAACAGTGCTCTATGTATTTACATGTATCCAGTGCCTCTTCATGAAATATCTATGTTAAGTCTAAAATGAGAAGTGAGCAACACATAATAGAAGAAGATAATTGAGCAGAAAGTAATGACTAGAAGGAGAAAGAATTTTCATGTAGATGTCATCTAGATGCTGAGTTTTGTCATTGGCATACAGAACACACTACTGGAGGCAGGAAGAAGGAATGGGATGGCAGAGCTTGCCTTGGTGTTGATGTGTAAAGAGGATGTATCCTTGGACAGTCAGAAAATCCATTTTTCTGCAAAAGTGATTCTCAGACTTGCTGTGAACTAAAGAATAGTGGTGCAGAGGTAGGTGATAATTTTTCAAACTGAAGTTTATTCTGGTCTTGCAAATTCATCACAAAACACAATGTACAGGAACAGTGAAGTCTGCAGAAGCTTGCTCGCCTGCTCTCAGCCAAATGTAAAATGCAAACCAGTTGTAAAATATTAAATTCTGTTAATAGTCAATAGTTATATTAGTACTTCTTATTTTTATTTTATTTTATTTTTACAATCTACAATTCTTTTATTTTGTTCAGTAAAGGTTACTAGTTTTTGCTGTCCTAGATATTTTAAAAAATGAAAGTGACCCCATGCATCTGTTCTGAACTTCTAAATTGTGAAAGTATTAGTCTCTAGTGATTCAAGCCTCAAATGGAATAGCTAAAATAAAAATTCCTATTTATCCCGTGTTTGTTTACTTCACAGAAATGAAAATACCAGACCAGAAAAATGCAAAAGGACTTTTGTACAAATAGCTTTATTGATTGCCAAAAAGCAAATAAACTGGAGAGTAGAATTCCCTCCACCAAATGACAAATGCATTATAAATCACAAAGGCATTCTTCAACTTGAAAGACTGCATTGTAGCTCCTGGAAAATAACAGAAAACATTGACTAGAGTATTTTATCCAATAGCATGCTATTTGTCCAACAGCAACAAGAAGATACTGATCTATAATATTTTTAAAACAAGTTTAAAAATTCCTTTATTGTGATTGCACTAATATCCCTTGTTTTTCTTATTTTTCTGTGATTAGAATTATTATTGTTTCATAAGGATTACTACTTTTTTTTTTTTCTCTACAATTTTTTAAGAATTAGAGTATTATTACACTGAAAAACGCTACATTTTTTATTTAATACACTGAGAATAAATGTATTGGCAGAAAGACTTTGCAGAAAGCATAAACTGGGAATGAAATTGAAAAAAAAAAGAATTCTTAAATAGAAATATTATGTGCAGACATTTTTATTACAGTTAAAGAAGCTCTAGGTACTATAGCAGATTCATATGACCCCAGTCACTGAACTGCCCACTGAGAAGAGCTATCTTATTCTGTCTCTCTGCTGGCACAATTTATAGTCTTCTAATGAAGTGTTTTAAAATGCAGTATTATGCAAAGGTTTTTAAAGAGGGTGTTGAGAAGACTTTTCACAAGTAGAGGCAAAAAAGGTAACGGATCTCTCAACAGTGTTCCTGCCTTGCTATGGTTACTGTTTTAATGTTTTTCACAGAGAAAAAGCAGATACTAAGAAAGAGACAAACTGTCATACTTGTTCTGGTCCCTAATGGCCTTTGAGAAGCGTACACATGAACATGAGAATACCTTTACTGACTTGGTGTTTTTACTCTCTTTGTCTGATCACATGAATCTCATCTGCCTGTATAACCATACTTATCATGCATGGAAATTAAACTCCCCCTCCCCAAACACATTTTTTTCAAGTATCTATTTCTACAGATGGCAAATGGAACCAGTTCACAAATTCCAGTCTGTTGCATTTCTTCATAAGTTTAAAGTACATGTTTTTGATTCAATTCAGGGCCCAGGAGCATCTTCAGAAAAGCAAACTTCTCAAAGAAAGTCCTAATTTTGCAGCTGGCAATTGAAGGATTTGTATTGAAGGAATGATTCACCATTTTATGCATGCCTTGAATTTCTGCTTTAGTAAACAAGAAGGGGGCCAGGGTTCTACTTGTATGTTAAGATCTGAAACCCAGAAATACATTGTACATATGACTAATAAGATTTTGCTTCTAAACAAAGTGGGAATAATTAGGAAATGTATTTGAGCTTGGAGCTGCTGACTGACAAGGTACACAGAAATATGCCCTAAAACGATAGAAAAAAAATAGCCAGGCTTGGCATTCATGCTAAATGTAGTTTATTCATTAAGTTACCTTGTTGAATGTGCCATGATTTCAGTGAGATACTGCTTGGGGGTAAAAGGTACTGCAAGAGATAAACACACACATTTAGAAACACATTCTACAAATCCACCCTGGTTACTAGCTAGAAAGTCTGTATGTTTACTGCTTGATTATTAAAGCTGCACATCCTTATCATTGATACAGCTCAGTAGCACAAAATTTTGAAGCATTTTAATAACTTTCTTATTTGCCAATTTTATTCAAAAAGGAGGTGTAAAATTACTGTAAATCTATAAAGGTGTTTTCCTCATTTTGAGTAGTCTATTGTACTTGTCTGATGATTAATAACCCACAAATCCAAGCTTTCTTTTGTTTGTAAAGAGGGCTTTTTTTTTTTTTTTTTTTTTTTTTTTTTGTCTAGGATTTCCACCAGGTCAGAAGTGTTAGAAACATTCCTGAAATAAATCAAAATGTTAGATACTTAAAAATTGAAAGCAGAATGTATCACCTCACTTAGAGTGTGCCTTTCTGATAGAAGTACAGCATTCTAAGGGCTTTAACGTATAATGACTTTTTCCCTATAATTTGCTCCTATATGCTCCATCTGGTGCTAGTTAGACAACTGTTTTTCAAACTGTTTTCACAGAAGCAACAAAAGGGTAAGAAATGACTAAATGGACAGTAGTTGTTAATCTGATTTAAAAAATTCCCACCAGGCAATGGAAGCAGAGCTGAAAAGGATATTGAAGTAGTCTCCACTGAAGATGTAGGTGAGGTCATTTTCTTCTAGAAAATCCAAATGAAGAAGATGAGGTATATCTTGTTCTCTTATGTCCTGTTGGAATTTTTATGCAAGAGCCATCAGCCAGGAGAACCAACTCTCAAGTGCCAGGTGTTCAATAGACTGATTACAGCATTTCTGTCCTGGATTGGCCAAGGAAGTTTATTATGTATGAAACAAGTTAAAATTGCTGTTTCCTATGCACTGAAGACATGGCCAAATCTAAATATGAACCTGTTCAAAGTCATTTTTGGTATGGATCAATTTCTCTTAGTAAGAAATAGGCTTTTCTCTTCCATCTCAAGTTGATGTCATCTAAATTTCTGTCCTGACCCAGTGAAGAGGGTGAGACAGAAGGTAACTAAATGTAACTCTTGTGTACGGAGATATTTTTAAGGAAATTCCCTAATTTCGGAGGAACATATGAATGTCTTACTCAGCCATGCAAGCAGAATGGCAATTTTAAAGGGAAACCTTGTTATGAAATTTTTTTTGGCCTTCTCTTTATGAAGAACTTTTGAGTTTGAGTTAGTTTATCAGTGTTCTGTAGAAGTAGTAGAGAGTGAGAAAGTCACAGCTATTTCCTACCAGCAACTTTCCAGTCTCATCACATATAGACAGGTTATAAGGCACCTAGGTAATGTTCTCTCTGCCTGTTAGTGTATGCTAAGAACACATCTGTGAAATGACTCTATACAGCTCTGTTTACACAGTTGTAAAACCTTTAATGCAGATATTATGCTCAACAAAGTCAAGCACTATCCCCTTAAGAACAAGGTCATGAGGTGTACTTGGCTGCATAGGTATCGAGTGCAATTTTAGATGCCCTGTATCTAGTATAGTATATGTATCTACTGTCCCTATATCCCTGTATCCCTGTATCTACTGTATCCCTATATCCCTATATCCCTGTATCTACTATCCCTGTATCTAGTTAGTATATGCTTGGCCACTAGCAGCTACTTTAAAAAAAGACACCAGTTTCTCACAGACCCTGAGTCAGTACTTTAAATCCCATGCCAGTGCCCTGGATACTTCATGGCATCCTGGATCTCAGTGTACCTTGCGTCACTAGGATGTAGTGGGCACACATGGAGAATGACTGGAGGAAGAAAGGGAAGCGCTATGAATGATATCCTTTGAGATATCCATAAATGCACCTTGTGAGCTTTGCTACCTTTTTTTTTTTTTCCCTTTTCCACCCCCCCCCTTTTTTTTTTTCCTCAGACCATAATCTTTACCAGTCTCCAAAACCAGTCTTTTATGGTATTGGTGCAAAACTTTATGAAGGCTGTGTTTGTGCCACTATAGGTACTGCTGAGCACAGAAGAAACATCAAGTTACTGTAACAGAGGTCACCATTTTTCATCTTATATTTTTTCCATCATTTCCTCACATATTTCACTTTTTGCACACATTCTCTTGTGCCTTTTTCACAGAAGTCTTTTTGTTTCCAGAAGGAAATACCCAGCCTACCTTTCCATTCTTTTAGCACTGAAATATATTTATATATATTTTTTCTGTACTATACTATACTATATACTATACTATATTTCTATATTATTCTATGTTTTTATACTATATTTCTATTATACTATACTATATACTATACTGTATTTCTGTACTATACTGTACTATATAATACTATTCTATTAGTTTTGTTGTTGTTCTTGCATCTTATTTTTTCTTCCCCTTTACACCTACCCTTTTCATTTAATCTTTTTGTTTTAGCATATCATGTCATCCAACCTTTATTTCTCCTTTCTGCATCCTAGGTTTTTTCCTTAGCACGTTGTCCTATTTTTCCTGTTCCTCCTTTTCTCCCTCCTGAGCATTTTTACATTGTCCTTTGTCTGCCTTTTTCTGTCACATTATCCTGCTTCTGCTCTCCTTTTTCTCTAGAGTGTCATTTTGGTATAAAAGAAATTGTATTGCATGTTATTTATTCTCTACAATTTGGGGTGAATGGACTTGCCTGTATAAATAGACACATTTACACATAGTATCCTTCAATTACTTCCAAATTGTCACTATAATTTCAAGAGTACACTATATTTACAGTGGTTGAATTCTCCAGTGGTTACTGCAGTATAAATCTTTCACTCTTATTTATTCATACTCCACCATAAAGAGGCAGTATTTGAATTTTCTGTTTCTCATGGGTGTTCTTTTAATGCCACTGGTCCAGATTGCAGCTAAGCATAAGCATGTGCAGGTGTGTAAACTGAGGGCAATTTTGTTCCTAATCACCAGGCTCCTAGGAGGAGTGCTTGGCTAGTACCACCAGCAGCACTGATACATGGAAGGTACTGCTTTGGTCATTACACTTTTACATGAACTAGCAATCAGCAGCCAGCATAAAAACATAAACAAAACCAAACAAACAAAATATGAAAACAAAAACAAAAAAGTGCAATGCCGGTTTTTTTTTTTTGATTTTTTTTTTCAGTCCTAGCTCTGCTTCAGTTACCATTGCTTTCATAAGGAAGTTGAGAAAGTCCTTCAGTATCTCTCAAGGGATTCGGTTGGTGCTGTGCTCTGTAGGGAAGGTGTCCCTGGGGACTGCCTCTGGAGAGGAATTTTTCAGGCATGGCAGTACCTCAGAAAGGCACAACAATTGCCTCACTGGTGTAAAAATAAAGTGTCATTTTGCTACTAGGTAGAGCAGCTTTGAAACAGAGAGAAAACTATTTTTTCTGATGCTGTGTAGGAAAATTTCTGTTGTGCACATGCTTCGTTGCTGAAGAGGACAAGTGAGATGTAAGTGGATGCTACACAGCCAAAATTGTCTTGAAAATAAATAAGATGAAAATATGTAGAAGCAAGGTGACAGAATGGGTACAGGTTTTACACAGAATTTCTACACAGAATTTCTAGGTTGGAAGAGACCTCAAGATCATCGAGTCCAACCAACTTTAGTGTACATGCACCCAAGATCATAATTTTAAGTCTTGCACTTTCTTCAGAAAATTGATTGGAAAGAGACCTCAGGAGGTCACCTAATCAGCAGTCATTCCCTAAGATAACCAGTCCTCTTTTGTGTCTTGTCATCTAAGGTCTACTCAGATTTTTCCTAAAGACCACAATCAATGAACATGCTATGGTCTCGGTAATCTATTTTAGTGTTTCACTTTCTGTCCATTAAATATCCATCAGCAAGTTCCCTTGGGACCCTCATCCCATTCCTTCTCTTGTCCTGTCCTGTCCTGTCCTGTCCTGTCCTGTCCTGTCCTGTCCTCTCCTCTCCTCTCCTCTCCTCTCCTCTCCTCTCCTCTCCTCTCCTCTCCTCTCTTCTTTCTTTTATTTATTTTTTCTTTTTTTTCCCCCAACAGATTGATCTTGATGCATGTGGTACTCATATTCATATTCATATTATGTCAATTGACCTAAAAATCCTTACTCTCTGTTTGCTCCCTTTCTGTCTTCTGTCCTTCACCTGTCATACACAAATCCTTAAAGATAACCAGTATAAATCTGAGATAGCTTTTATTGTCTCTGTATCCTTGGATGAAATTCAGTTTGATTTTGAAAATTTAGGTCAAATAAAGCATATAAATGATCTCAATAGTTTATAAACAATTAATTTCATGTTCTAGGTTCATTAGTATCATATTCTTTGGTCAACAGTAACAAGTGTGATGAAGACTTTGTTCTCTTTTTTCAGTTGTGAATTCCTATGTGTTACAAGAATCAGAAACCATGGGAGCCTTTTTACTGTACATATTGCTCTTGTGCAGTGTTGGTAAATGGCATCATGTTTACATGAATGACCTTCACCAGGTGATCTGAAAAGGCTTGAAATAGGCTTTGGGCAAATTTGAGAACTTCAGGGCTTCTGTTACACAGGAGACATGCCAGTTAGTGACTGTTTTTCTATAACATTGAAAACTGTTGTTTTAAATACACACCATCAGTGCACAAAGGACAATGCAGATTATTCGTAAAACATAAGATCTCGGACACACACAGTTTTTCTTGTTAACTCACCTCCAGCAAGGTTGAGGCATAGACCAGAAGACACATAAATTTGTCTCCACCTCTTTAAAGATACCCACCACTGAATTTAAGGCCAGTGCTATAACCCTGACTGAAGTATTCTCAATCACATTAACTTCAAGAACCTTGAAGTCTATGGTATGTTGAAGTCTATGGTATGTTGAAGTCTATGGTATGTTATGTCTATATGGATTGAGATCTTCCAGCTACCAGAGAGATACAAATACAGTGACAGTTATTAAGGAGGAATTAATGAAAAGGGAAAGAGTCATCATCAGCAAAACTTTCCTAGGCAACCTGCTCCAGTTGACCCTGCTTGAGAAGGGGTCTTAGACCAGATGACCTCCAGAGGTTTCTCCCAACCTCTGCCATTCTGTGAATTTTGTACTAAAATTTTACTGGCTTATGGTTTGTAGGAGCCATAGGTGAGTATTGAAATATGCTTCTTTTTGCAAGCCTTGTGGCACATCATCATGTTGCCTACATTTCTGACATTACAGATAACTGGATTTTTGATTGAGCAGCTATTAATTTCTTTTGTTCAGTAGAATGTGACTTTCCTACAATTTTGTGGGAGTATGTACCTCTTCTCTGATGCCTGAACATTCAAAATCTGGTGCTACTTCATTTAATATAAAATACTACATTTAACTTTGGATTTTTTTTTCAGAAAAGTAAAAATATTTGCATTCAAGTTACCTGCTGTCTATTACAACCACAATGAAATGTACTCCTATATGTTGAACTGTGAATGAATTTATAGTGTAAAGTGACACAGAAGAATTTTAAATGAAGAAATGTAAAACCAAATGAAAACAGGAAATCATTCAGTCATTATTTCATCTTCTTACAGCTGTTACTTTGCAAAAGTGGAAAGGAACACTTTATACACACTTGCAGGCACTTAAAATTTTGGACTGTCAAATCAGATATGTACCTTAAGGGGTAAAACTTAAAGGCTCACAGAACAAGAGAAAGCTTACTTCATAAGCCTGTTAATATATATATATGATATATAATATATATAATATATATAATATATATAATATATATATATGATATATAATATATAATATATATAATATATATATGTGATATATAATATAATATATATATATACATATATATAATATATATAATATATATTTTGGTTCCTCTATGGGTTGCCAATCTTTTTACATACTTATTTATGCGTGTTTCTTTTCTGTCCTTTCATATAGCATTAGACTTATAAAACCTTCCTGCTTCTCATTTCAAAATTATAGGAATATTTTTCTTTTTTAAAAAACGTGATAGAGGAGAAGATCTGGCTGCATAAAATAGGCATTGCCAGCAGATTTAGTCACAGACAGATTTTAGCTTTATTACATAAGACTACATGTTGAACAAAATATGACCATTAACTGTATCCAGAAAGCGAAAGAATTAGTCTCTGAGTGTGTATGGTAGTCAAAAGTTTGTCCATCTCATTTACAGTGTAATTAACTGCTGCACGAATATCTATAGTAGCAAACCATGTAATCCCTACGCCATGGTTCCTCAAGGTTTTGAGGCCATTATAAGACAAGTTTTTGCTAGGTAGAAAAAATTGATACCATATTGGTCATTACACCACAGGACAAATTGGGTTTATGACTGTAATATTTTCACCTGGACAATTACAAATAAACATTTCCAAAATGTTTATAATGTTTAATTCATTACATCACAGGACAGAACTGACAAAGGCCCTGGAACTAAGGAAGAGCTAGAAGAAAAATAAATTGAATGTTGTGTTCAACTAAAAATGAAAGTTTTAACCAGATAGCTACAAATTCATCACATTGTTTATTCAAGGCCAGAAATAATTATAACATTTCATTAGTGTAAATAATTTATTTTCAGTCACAAAAATGAATCAATGATTCGAACTTAAGCCCTCTAAATTCAAACTTTCTTGAGGCTGAATTGCTTGTACATGTACAGCAGCACCAAGGAAATCTGGGAGATCATAATCTTAAAGCTGTCCAGAGAAACAATGATTTGTAAGTTGTTTTTTTTTTTTTTTTTTTTCTTGTTTTACCAATTCCCAATTTAATCATCAGACTGAATATATCCAGAGCCTTTTTAGTCATAGGATGAAAATTTTTTGTGAATGCATTAAATTCATGATATTTTCTGCATTTACTGTATGACTATATGCTATTTTGTCATAATAAGAAGGATGACAATATTCACTGAGAATATATAAAACACTAAATGTTGGTGATATTTTCTATTGGAATAAACATTACAAAAGGACCAGGAGATAGCACTCAATAAAGGCCTGAGTAAATCTTCGGGCTGCAGTGTGAGCTAATCTCTCTAGCCTTCCTCCCTCAAACTATTTATCTTTTCTCTTGTCAGTGAATGTAATGACCATGAGAACACCATAAAAATAACCAATTCCTCTAGCATTTTTAGAAATGTGATTTCAGGGTCCTTTTCAAAATACCTTCTTGCCTTATTCAGGCCTTCAAAATGACGTTCATGACATTCATGCTCATTCTTTTCAGTTATTCTTTTTCCTTTTCTTAGGGAGAACTAAGAACTGGGGAGATCACCAGCTCCATTTAAATACATTTGCTACATTAGTACAGTTGTTACACTGCTCTTCAAAAATAAGGAAACCTCACTGTAATTTTTTGTGTTTCATCAGCTTTGCTTAACTAGGTAAAGATATTCTGCTTGTTTAAGGATAGTTGTGGGAACAACACAGACTTATTGTCTGCAAATCTTTTATTTCTTTGTAAAATGCATCGGAAAAAGAAAATTTTTTACTCACTTACTGCTTTTTGCTTTGATAAGCTATTGCACTAAAAGCAAACATTTGTATTGCCCTATACCATTCTCACATATGACTCTGATGATGGCATCTCCTTTAGCTCCAACTGTAATTTTAATGCTATTATCTAGTTCTCTTGTTAGACAAAAGACTTTAGTGGTTACTTGACACGGAGGTAAACTGCGTCCAGACTTTGATCAGCAGGTCAAAAATATAGAAAGCCTGACTGGTCTCATACTTCTTGCAGTTACAGAGCTTGTATTCTTTGGCTGTTTCAGATCTCTATTGCTACAGTGTTTATTTTTATGGAGGACAATGGGCTCTCAGCTGAAGTTAAGTATTATAATGCTAACAAATGCAAATAATAGTTACATTTATTTTTTATTTTTTTTCCAAAACAGAAACCATTCCATGATAATGTGACTCTGTTAAATAGACATAGATTAATAGGTCTATAACCCATTCATTATTACTGTCAAAGAACAATGAATGCTTAATGACGTACCACAGGAAAAAAAAGCTGTGCTACTTGAATATTGTCTCCCTCCCATACACACACACTTTCCCATTCACAGTATTATAGCAGAATCACCTCTTGTGTTAGGTGCTACTTGAATATCTGGAAAGATTCAGGATTAATTTTCCAGAGGTCCCAACATCCAACTGATAGTTCAGCTAATGCACTGAATAAATTCCAATACATTATTCTTTGACAGTTCTGCTTTAAATTTTGTATACTTTAAGGATGGAACTGAGGAGTACTCTTGACTACTCCAGTATACCACATAAGAGAGAGCTTAATTTAAATTAATTTAATTTAATCAAATAGCTTGTTCAGTACAGATGAAGTTCTGAATATGGATCAAAAAAGATAATGAACTTGAATATTATAAAAGAAATTTGTGTCATTTGTTGAGGTCAGTTGTTTTCTGTTTCAGGACAGGATATATTCAAGCCGATGAAGAGAAAAATACTTAAACATATTTTATATATCCTGCATTTAAATAATATAAGGCAATTTCTAAACAGATCTGGTAGTTTTTCATTGCAATTTCTACAAAGTTTGATGCAGTAATACACTTTACATGCAAATGATAAGTAATTCCTGCCAAAAAGTCATATATATATATATATTAATGAGAAAACTAGTCTTAAATCAAAGTTTCTTTTCCCCAAATCTCTGTAATTGCAAGCAGTTCCCTTACCAACAACTGGAAGTAATTTTCTATTCAATGGAAAAATAGGTTATGTTTTTCAAATAATATTTAATTTCCTTATCTAATTGCTTTGGCATAAACAAGATACAAAAGCTTTTGCTGCCTAAAAACCCCGAACAATTTATATTTTACATTAAATTATACTCAGTTTGAAAGGAAATAATGCATCTGCAGATGGTGCTGAATTGCATGAAATTAATTACTACATGTGCTAGTTCTCAGTAATTAATTCCATTGAGACCTGTAAAATCCATTGTGAGCTGAATTACATGCTTTTTAGTCTTTCCTTTTCTACCTGAAAATTGCTGTATCATATTCTAAGCCAAGTTAAAAAGTGACAAGGAAAATATATTAAGGTCACCCAAGAAAATATATTCCATTTTCTTTGTCATGCTCACAGCATAGAGAAATCAAACACTTACTGAGCTTGTGCTACTACAGTGACCAAACACTTCTAAATTTCTTTCTGGGAAGTAATTATCTACTATTGATGTGAACATTCAAACTTGCCAGGATCACTGTTCTGTCCCTACACCGGTTTTAAGCTAATAAACACAAAGTTTAGATGATCTATGAGGTCCCTTCCAACCTGAGCCATTCTATGATTCTATGACTTTGCACAGTAAGGGAGGCCACTAAAAAGAAAAAAGGTTGAAAATTCCACAAGTTAGTCATGATATGCCTATTAGTCAGACTGGTTTGGGGATAGTAAGGAGGAAGTTCACATCAAGTGTCATTATGTAAAACCTCTGTAGTCAATGCCACTCTACTCTTTCCAACCAGCCATTTGGTCTGGATTCAGTACCATGAATGACTGCTTCCAGTGACATGTCAGACATGGCCATATTAGATCTTTGCTCTTATTCTCAAGTAAGGTCTGTACAGCTAGGAAGGCTGATAAAATAATTTGTCTCCACTGCTTGTGGTAGCTGACCTAATTCACCATAGGATAATTTAGGTGCAACTGCATGGGTCTACAGTCTGTTGAGCAGACATATGCGAACGTGCATACTTCTTGGCACTAGTTTGAAACTTCAGACTTGTAAAAATTTGTTTGCCTCTCACTGAAATAGAAGATTTCTTTGGACTTTGCTTTTTAAATGCAGCAGTGTAGAAGAACCCTATTTCAAACTGAAAAATAACATTTTCAGCACATTTGTTATGTTGTTGTTTGTTGTGTTATTTAATCAGGGAAGTTCCTGTAAATCAGAACATTTCAGATCAATATGTGGCTAAAGAATAGATGGTCTTATTGAAAAAACAATAATCCAAACAATTATCTTTATCAGCTTGAATTGAATTTTAGCTCTTGTCTCAGTTTTTATTCCTTTCTACATTTTATGTAAAACTAATAGGAAGGGTGAGTGGGATGGGGCTAGGTTTCCAGGTGGCAATTCTGGTATAGTAGGTAAGAAGGAAATCTCAAACACTCTCTGCTACACTGCACTTAAGAATCTGATCAAAAAATGAATAAAACTGTCAGTCTCCAAACTCACTAATACATGTTGATGCCTTAAGTCCAACATTCCCTTAGAAGACTGACGGTGGAAAGAAACCTGGAGAAGGGAATAGCATTTTCTCTGCCTCAGGCATTGAAAATATGTGACTCTCTGGCCTTTCTACTTTTTGCAGAATGTAGGTATGTGTGCTTCTGTAACCTTTCAGTCCAGACAGCAACTGGATAAATGCCAAAGAAAGCATGATCTGCTTTCTAAATCAGTGGGCAGTTTACTGCATGAACTAGGCCAGTCAAAAACAGGTGGCATTTTTTCTTCCTATAATCCTAGTGTGCTGCTTATAGTAACAGACACTATTGGTGCTTATAGTAACAGACATTATATAGATTCAAATTTGAGATTTTTCTGTGTATATTAGATACAAGGCCCATGTAAATCACATTTAGGTTTTATTGGCTGAATTAAAGTGTAATTATGTAATAAGCAAACCATAAAACTGCTTCTAGTATTTCAGTAACTGTCATAAAATACATTTTGGATACTTGGACTTCACAGACTTTTCTAGCAGTGGATTTAAAAATGATAAAGTATGCATTCTCTTTAAATACAAACTGCTTTAACAACGATTCATATTGATAGTTATACTATTAAAATATATTTCTGACACACAGTGGACTCTTCAGTCATGACTCACAGACTACCCCCTGGATCTCAACCCACTTTCATTATGAAATCAAGAAAAAGCAGGTGCATTATGCCCAAATAGCATTGTGGATGCAGTATCCTTTTGGGAACTTCAGGACAGGGGTGGGCTTCTTTCTGCATGACTTGGAGAACAGATGAACTCATCTCTCATGCTCCTGAGAGCTGTGCCAGGAGTTCAATTTCATAGAATCATAGAATCATGGAAAATCCTGAATTGGAAGGCACCCACAAGGATCATCGAATCCAACTCCTGGCTCCATATAGGACCACTCACCAATCAGCCCATATATCTGAGAGCATTATCCAAACACTTCCTGAACTCCAGCAAGCTCAGTGCAGTGACCCCTGCCCCTGGGAACTTGTTCCAGTAGTTAACCACCCTCTCATTGAAGAACCTTTTCCTAACATGCAGACCAAACCTGCCCTGGTGCAGCTTCATGCCATTCCCTCAGGTTCTTTCACTGGTCAACAGAGAGATTACTGCCTGCCCCTCTGATCTACCTCATGAGGAAGCTGTTGATCACCACAGTGAGAAAGCTGAGGTCTCTCTTCAGTCTACTCCACTCTAGGATGAACAATCCAAGTAAATTCATCCACTTATATGTAAAGCCTTCACCATATTTGTAGCTGTCCTTTGGATGCTCTTTAATAGTTTTATTTCCTTCTTATACAGTGATGCCCCCAAACTGCACACAGCAGTGGTGTGGCTGTACCAGCACAGAGCAGAGCAGGACAACCACATCCCTCGACCAGCTAAAGATGCTATGCTTCATGGTTGGTCCTTTTGGCTTCCAGGGTACACTGTTGACTCATATGCAACTTGTCATCAAACAGAACCCCCAGATCCCTTTCTGCAGGGCTGCTCTCCAACTTCTCATTCCCCAGCCTGTACATACATTCAGGATTGCACTATCCCATATTTCATGCAGCTGGTGATTACCCAGTCCTCTAATTTGTCAATATCTCTCTGCAAGACCTCTATGCCCTTAAGGGAGGCAACAGATCCTCCAAATTTAATATAATCTGCAAACTTGCTTAGTATGCATTTGAGTCCTTCATCCAAGTCATTTATAAAAACATTAAACTAGCCCTAAAATGAAGCCCTATGGAACCCCACTAGTGACTGACTGGCCAGCCTGATATCCCCAGGCATTTACTATAACCCTTTGAGCTTAACCCATCAACCAATTGCTCACTCATTGTATTACACATTTGTCTAGCTAATGTATTCTGGACATTTAGTCCAGAAGGATACTATGAAAAACAGTATCCAAAACTTTTCTGAAATACCTGCTGAAACGGCAAAGACCCCTTAACTTGGAGATGAAAGTGGAAAGTCTGCCACCTACTTTTACTTCATTCAAGTGAAAACAGTAAGAACCAGAACAGATGGTATGGAATTGCCTAAGTAGCTGCATGAAGCCAGCAAACATAACACTGGATCAAAGGAATAGCTCCACTCTTTTGGAGTTGCAGTTAGAGGCCAAATGAAACATCTCATAGTATCTGAAATGGCCAAGTGTAGGCAACTGTATCACATTCTGATTCTGTCTCTATTTTTATTTTTTATTTTTTTTTTCAGGCTGTTTCCTTTATGAGTGCTCTGAGTTTCCCTTGAGAGCTCAGGCATCACCATGAATTTGAAAGGGAATATCTAATTTAAAACCTCTCTCTCATGGCTTGTTGCAGAGCTCCTAGTTTTGTGTATGAATATTGGTGTTTGAGTTACTTCATATGTGTATGTAAGTATGGGCACAAACATCTATTGCACAAAGGCTGCATATGATAGCGATGATGAAGATGATACTGGAACATAATTTGTGATCTTAGCTTCTTAATTCCCATATAGTACATATCCCTAAGGACATGTGCTTAAGCAATACTTTTGTAGAGCTTTGTACAACATTTTTAAAATGTAATTTGCATGTTCATATACATTTTTTAAAGGATTCAGTGTGTTAAAAAACAATTAATTTTTTGCTTAGTTTAATTAAAATGCCCAAATAGTAATAGCAGTGAAGATAATTTTTCAAGCTATTTCTTGGAATCAAAAATGACCTAACAATTAAAATATACAACTTTTTTTTTTTTTTTTTTTTTTTTTTTTTTTCCCCCCTTGGTCATCTTGTTTGTTTACAATATGACCTTGAGCAAGCCATTTAAGTTCCATGTATTTTGATTTCCTTATCTATGAAATATTGATAGACATACTTATCTGGATGACTTATTTATCTTAATTAACATTCATTTATCTTTGTTAACATTGAAGAAGTGCTTTGAGATCCATGGATGGAAACTGTGATATAAGTGCAAAGTGTTTTGTGTTGCTATCTAACTAATCTATTTTATCAGAATCACAAAGATGCAAGAGAGAGATGGCTGCAGATATATGTCTGTTTAACAGCTCTTCCAGCCTCCTGGGAGCAAGATAACATTTTTTTTTGTTTTGTTTTGTTTTTTTCTTTTTTTTTTCCTGAGATGACTGATCTGTTCATAGATTAGATAATCAAGCATGGGCACATTATACTGGCAAGGTGTTTTAAAGAACCTTGACTAAAAATAAAGATGCTCCTTGACCATCCTGAAAACATCACCATGACATGTGAAAGGCCTTGGTAGAGATGAGGATTAAAAATAATGACATTTAAAAAAGAGGGGATGACTGTAATGAATCATGTTCTGCTCTCAGTAACGCTGATATAAAGCCAGAAGAGCTGCATTTAAACAAAAATATTTAGTAGAGGAGAACTGTCAGCTTCCTTAAAAGGCATTTTCTAGATGAGGTTTCTGTGGTTTTACACTTCATGAACTTGAAAACAGAATCTAGGCCAGATACAGAATCTCTTAAATGCTCTTTAGTTAATAATAGTTCTTTCCTTATAGAAGTAGCAAGAAGGCTACAGCAGTTTTTTGTTTTCCTATAGGTATTCATTTGCTGAAAGTGAAATCTAGCCATTTAAATGAACCCCCAAACAAAGTTTTTTAATATATGATCATAACAACAAATCCAATCACTTTTTAATACCACCTTCTTCACATCGCTGCTAGCTGATTCCCCCTGCTTTTTGTCCATGTGGATAGCAATGACCCATCCAAAGGAGGCCCTGAGGGCATCAGTATTAGGGATGGGATCTCCCTGATATCTTTGCCAACAGAAAAACATTATTGTAAGGAGGACTGAGACATGGTGAGGCAACCCGTGGCTGGAGACCTGCGACTGACAGCTCTTCAGGGAAGACGGGCAAGGAAGGTGAGATCTGGGGAAAAGGAGGTGTTCTCTATGTGAAACAGAAGCTCAGATGTAGGGAGCTCTTGTACAGGATACACAATAGGTTGAGTTAGAGCTTGTAGGTCAATAATAGAGGAAAGCCCAGTGAGGGTAGTGTCATGGTGGGAGTCTGTGGTGGGAGACTGGGGTGGGAAAGCAGACAAAGCTTTTAAACAACTCTTTAAAAACTCAAGGACATTTCTGGATCACACTCAAGGACAGGGATACCATTCAGGGGAACACAAACAGGCTGAAGCATTGAGCTGACAGGGACATCAAGTAGTTAAAGGTAAACAGAAAGCACTTCACTGGAGAAGCAATTGCAATGATACCTGCTGGGACTGTGTGGGAGTAGCTCTGCTGAAAAGGACTGTGAGCTCTTAGTTGGCAGTGAGTGGCACAAGAACCAGCAGCATGCCAATAGGGTCCTGGGCTGTATTAAGAGAATCACAGTCAGTACACAGAGGAAAGGGGTTATCCTCTATTATTTGGTGATTTTCAAGCCTGTACTAGAAAAAACCCTGAGCAACCTGGTGTGATCACTTGTCTGACCTTGCTTTGAGCAGGAGGTTGAACTGGAGACCTCCTTGGGTTCTTGCATACTTATTATCCAATGAGTCTATGGTTCTCATAAAGAACTCTTGGTGAGAATGCCAGTTTTTGAATCTTTGATTTATCTCATTTAATCTCTATAGGTTATTCTATTATGGCTGTCACTGTAGAATGTTCTACAATTATTTGGACTAGGGCCAGGCAGGCATACTCTCCAGTGACTCATGTGCCTAATTTCCACTGACTTCTAAGGGTCTCAGGTACTTAGATATGTTTAAGGAATTTGGACTAAGGAATCTCTTTTTTTTTTTTTTTTTTTTTTTTTTTTACTTTTATTTTTTGTTTTTCCCTAAATATGACAGGTGAGGAAACTATTAAAACTAGTAAACAAACAAAGCCATGTTTTAAAGTACATATTTTCCTTCACTCATCTTTTCTAAGGAAAGAAGTAAGGTAAGTGGGAAATCATCTTCCAAATCTTGAAGAACTCTTGAACTAGAAAAATAGAAATACATGGTAATACGTCTCCCCAGCCCCATATTTTCATGACACCTCCACTCTCTGAACTAACCATTCTTAAAAACTGGTTCTGTTAAAGAAACTAACAGTTTTTCTGTTGATTTCATATCACAGTACTCTGTGCATAAAGAAGCCCCATTCACAAAAATGGATACTTGCCAAAGAGCAGTCCATTCATTTCCTGCTCTTTCTCCTACAGGCAAAGCAATCAAGTAATTTATGAGGAAAAGTAGTTTTCCTCTTGTCATAAATATTAACAGAAACAGCTTAAAACATATCTGCCACCTCATGGGAGACCAATGTAAAGAAAAGAAGTCCAACAGGAAAATTGCAAGACAGCAGTACAATAGCAGAATTCATTTTCCAGCTATTGCCATGCAATTATCTAAGCTATACTTTGTTTGGAGCCTAGGAAATACTCTGGAGAGCTGAAAGATCATCAGAAGTAAAAGACAAGAAAAAATATTTTGTGTCCTGCAAGCAGCTTGGAAATTGACAGCATAAAAATATTGTGATTTTACCTAAATCTTTGTTTCTTGCTATTATGGATTAAATATACTTAAAACTGAGGAGCTGGCATGGGGAAGGGCAAGGAAAACATGGCATGGAAGGGTTTAAACATTTTCATTTAGAAAGTAGTATAAATGTCCACATCAGAATGCAGATAAATGTCTTGACTGAACATGAAGATGAATGCTGAGAGTTACGGGAGGAGGATTCTGCTTTTTCTGCTCTGTGCAGACCAGAAGAGAGGAAACATATCTTTAAGCTTTAAGAGAGAGGCTGAAGGACACATCATGTCTTAGAGCTTCAATGTGGCCATGAGAAAAACCACAAAGAGCAAGGTGACTGTACTGACTGAAAACATTGGAACTTCAGGCTTACTTTTCTCTGGAAGCTTATTCCTGCATCTATGGACTTTGCACATTATTCATAAAAGCAGCAGAATGCATAAATAAATCAAAATAAATCAACAGCTAGCTTTTCCTTCTAATTGCCTTGTTGTGAACATGCAGGTCAAAAAGGTTAATTAACATTACAAAGAGATCCCCTATGATGATAAAATGATTTAGGTGTGGGAACTTATGTTCTCTGTATGCAATATTATCAGGGACTGCTAAACTCCCTTCAGACAATGAATGGACTTGCTCTTTGGCACATCTGAGAGCAGAACTCTGGCTTGTTTAACTTGCCTTGAAGGTCAGAACAATGGAGAAGATAAGGCATATATCATTAGTGTCCTGAAAGACCCTTAGCAGTCTACTAACGGGAACACAGGAAAGAATCTGAAACACAGAAAAAACACTCCTGCATCTGTAACTATCTGTAATTTTTCAAAGTTTGTAGTCATATTTTGGGTCTGCCCACTTAGTTTGTTCTATATATAATAGTGCCCTAGTTCATTCCTTTAATCATTACTGAAAACACATAAGCATGCTAAAGACAAGAGTATCGTTATTCATGTCTGGTTCTTTATGTATTATATCAACAAAAATGTCACTTATAACTGACATGAACTAAGGCCATATTTGTTGGGTTGTCTTTGATTACTTAATCATAGCGTAATCATAGTGTTTGCTACCTGCATTTTAAGAGACTTGCACAAGTGATGCCAGAAAGTATAACAACTGACCAGGAAAGTCCCCCAAAATATATCCTAATACAGTAAACCTGTAGGAAGTAATGTTTCCTCTGTTGGCTTGTATAAAGGAAGTCTATTCCTAAAGTAAATAAAATAAGTTACTCATGTGACTCAGCTTGTGATCATATCACATTAATCTAACCACGCTTTCATATAGGTAAGTTAAAAGTATGTCATCACGTATTTGTGCTCATGGAAAAAAAACACACCACACAATAAAACTGCAAGATATCTCTCTAAGATATCTGAGCAAAGGCTAGCCATTTTTCTTAAGTAACATTTCAGATTAATTGATGACCTTTACAATAAGTTAATGACCTTGAATTGAAAATCAATAAACCCATTTGCTGCTAATATGAATCTCTTTGGTAATGCTAATGGAATATTGAGGTGTTCAAGAAACCCTGGAAACTGATAAAAATGGCCTCTTTCAATACAGGTACCTTTTGCTTCTTTTGTAAGTCACTTTCTGCATTTGGTGGATTTTTCACAAAGATTTCAAAGGTAGGCATTCTTTAATATATAGATTTGGGGAAGCGTGGCTGGAAAGTTGTTCAACAGGCAAGGACCTGAGGGTGCTGGTTGGCAGCCAGCTGAGCATAAGCCGGCAGTGTGCCCAGGTGGGCAAGAAGGCCAACGGTATCCTGGTCTACATCAAAAATAGTGTGGCCAGCAGGACTAGGGAAGGGAAGTCCCTTTATATGCTGCATTGGTGAGACTGCATCTTGAATAGTGTGTCCAGTTTTGGGTCCCTCACTACAAGAAGCATATGGAGTTGCTTGAGTGCATGCAGAGAAAAGCAAGGAAAATGGTGAAGGCACTAGAAAGCAAGAGTTATGAGGGGTGGCTGAGGAAACCGGCATTGTTTAGTCTAGAGATGAGAAGGCTGAGGAGAGACCTCATTTCTCTCTACATCTACTTGAAATGAGATTACAGTGAGGAGGCTGGTGGCCTTTTTACTCAGATGACAAGTGGTAGGATGTGAGGAATATCTCAAGTTGTGTCAAGAGAGATTTAGATTGGATATTAGGAAGAATTTCTTCATGGAGATGGTGGTTAAGCACTGGGATTGGCAAACCAGGGAAGTGGTGGATTGCCCATTCGTGGATGTATTTAAGAGATGTATGTGTGTGGCAGCAAGAGACATGGTTTAGTGATGGCACTTGGTAAGTCAGATTGATGGCTGGACTTGATGATCTCTAAGGTCTTTTCCAACCTAGACGATTCTATGATGAAATCATTAAGAATGTGATGAGATGCACTTTGGACAGAAAAGGTTGTAATGTGCTTTTTCACTAATAGAGATAATTTGGTAGGTCTGCAGTTGTAGAAGTTCAGGAAAGGACATGCTTTTGTAAGACATTTTTAGTGAAAGATAGGATTTCCCCCTCTCTTTAAGGAATAGTTTACTATTGTCTTAATCCCAGATGTTCCTTCTCCAGTTACCATGACTGTTTTTTAAAACCCTGCCCTTGCATCTAATCCAGTGCCACCTAGGTTAAATTTCTACTAGAGGTTTTCAACAATGAACTTTGGAGCATTTAGATACCCTAGGGCTACTCTCCCATCTGTCCTCAATATTCTTGTTAAATAAGACTATTGACGAACACCTTAGGCACATGGTAAAATGTTGAAATCCTTTAAAAACTATTTTTACCTCCCTACCTTGTTTCTGGACTCATCCAATTCAGTAAGACAATATTTACTAGTTTACTTTGCTGAAAAAAGAGCGACCTTTGTCATTTTGTGAGAGAAAATTAAGACTGGTCAGATCAAAAACCACCTGCACCACACTTTGACCTGCAGGCTGGTTTACAGTGGATGATGAAGGTTATGCTGGAGAATCAGAACCTCCTCCAAAGATTTCCTGAGCTAACAGTTAATTGCTTGAAGGAAGGACTTTTCTCACCCTCTTAGTGAGAAGTGCAATGATTTCCACCAGCAAATACCCCTGAAGAGTTTATATTAGCCTTGAGGAATATTTATCTATGTTCTAGATCATATGTTCTGACAGCATATGCTATTACATAGAATGAAAAATCTTGAAGTACAGTGAAGTGACAGATAGCTGCTTATTGCAGAGGATGGACTGAATGTTCTGCCACAGCTTAAAGAAAACAAATATATGAGTGACCTCACTAAAGGAATACCATAAAGTATTGCCATTTAACATCATAGTTTAAATATATCTTTTCCTCTGCATTAATGTTTCTTTATTTAATTTTCCCTGAAGTTTTTAAAGAGAAGTATTTTTCTATGAACCATTTTAGAATAAAAAGTGGTAAAACAGTCATTATCAGAGGAGTATTTTTTATAGGATTTTTGTTTAGAAATTGCATTTTCCTTTGACTTTCAGAAACATTGCTCTGAAATAGTCCTAGCCTGTATTTTACAGAGCAGTTGTATCAGATTCAAGTTAGGTAGAAAAAAATTATTTCCATCCCCAAATTCATTCTGTGAGTATCACAGGAGTTTCCATACTCTAGAAGGAAGAATGAGGTTTTGTGCAACATTTTATATTTGGAATTGTAAGACATGAATATGTATCCAAAAATCCACAGGTATCACTCCAATGATTTTGCCTGTGCACTTGCTGTTGTATGTGTTTCAAGATAAGACTGCTTTATTTACACATTGAACAGTTCTTCCTCAGCTGTCCTGATGATATTTATGTGAATTAAAGGCCCATTCTTTTGAAGAGGAAAGATATAAAAGCTCATAGCAGCAGTATTACTCAGAATGGGCAAAAGTTGTGCAGAGGTTAAAAAGTTCACAATTGCCAAATATTTGCTGTATTCCTTCTTTGGTATGGCAATTTTCTGGTCTCCAAATGGATAACATGCTTTCTCATTCTCATTGTCTCATATAGATTTTATCCAACAGATAACATATTCTCATGGACAAACTTCAGATGCACTCAAAGAGATAACAATTTTATTTTTCACTATTGCTACTTGAATAATGACCTGGTGGAGCTCTGTTCATGCAATACAATGGGATCACACATTTACCATTGAGACTCAAATTGCATGTTCATTCCTTCCATCTTTTACGTGGATGAGGCAGGAGCCCACCTAACCTGCACTGTAATTGGATTTATTTAGAAATCAGCTTTTATGGCAGTAACTGATATTCCATTACTGATCTGCAGTGCCATGTTTTATTACTTATATCAAAGTGCTTATGAAATGCTCTTGCTTAACCCATAGGCTATGTAAGTACTATTGTGAATACATGAAGGAGCGGTAGGAATGTTGTGGATTCAGACTAAGTTCATAACCTTTTTTGCTAAATTAAATTATGAACAAGTTTCAGTATATCATTGGCATTGACTGAAAGCTTAAAATGGAAAAAGAATTATAGTACTGTATGGAACAACTGTACAATTCAGAGACCATATGCAAACTGTCACTTTGACAGATGTATTCCCCTATTTATTCTAATGATAATATAATTGAGAAAGTAAAGATCCCAGGTTTAACTCCCCGATGACTTTCCAGATTTCTACAGTATGACTAAGAACTTCTTCTTATTCTGTGTTTACAGTTCTTAGACCCTGTTCTTAAAACATGGAATGGAACTTCTGGGAATCGCTGTTCATGCTTTTCTCAGCAGTTTGCCAATTTATGCTATACATCCTTCCTCTGATAGTTTCTCTCATTAGACTGACTACAAGAATGTCTGCCAGAGATGTAGGCTGAGTGTTATTTTCTCCTGAACCTAACCAATGAAACCCTTATGAAAAGCCAGATTTGTACCTCATCCAGTTACCTAAATGTGTAATATTAAGTAAAATCAATGCTAAAATTAAAAAATAAAATAAAAAATCAACTGTGTTTCCAGAGTTATTTCTGTGCCTGGGGCTCTAGGACTCCTATATAACTATTTGCTTTTCCTTACTTTATTCCTTTCTTTCCCCAGGAATCAATATTGACACAGTCACTTCAACTTTCCAAACTATTGTTGAAGGTCTTTTGTGAGGAATGAAAACTGCTCACTGGTGCCTCCTTCCTAAACAATAGAAGAAATTAACAGACGACTTTCACTATGTAACTCTGGTATTCAGTCATGTCTGACATCTCTACTACTAATATCTAATTCATTCATATTTAGAAATAGCATTCCCAATATGCTTTCCTACTTTTTCACAAACCTGTCTATCACAACGGATATTTGCTTTAAAGAACAAAACTGGAGGAATTTCCTCTTAGATACCAGAATAGCTTAGCATGTAGATTTTCATTTTAGACAAAATGACAGGAGCTGATCAAATGAAAAATTATCTTATCATAATAGGATTATATTTTGTGGAAGTGTACATACTTCCAGAACCTTAGAAAACATTCCCTTTATCTTCAGCCAATTTTAGCAGATCCCACACTAAAAGTCTTATATATACATTTTTGTCATTTTTTTTATACTTACTTTCTTATACTTAGGGTCAACAGACTGCTATGCTTTCAAATACTTTTTGTACAGATTATTAAACTCAGGAAGAATCAGTTTTTTTTTCTCCTTATGTTGTGTTGCTGATGGAGCTGTGATTGTTTAAGGATGCAAGAGAGGCAAGGCTTTGAAGGCTAGTCAGAAAGGTAATACCAGATATTAGACAACCAAGTATACCTAGAATAAAAAAGAGACCATGCTGGGGTCTTCAAAATATAAACCAGGGAACAAAAATTAATAACTTTATTTTTCATATTGATTATTTTTCATATCTAGTGGATATTATATATCAATAGAGATCATAATTTCTTAACATATCTTTTTCTACACCATACTCAGAACTATAGCATGTCTTCTAAGAAGCAGTTACCTGTTTCTGTCTCTGTCATGTTGGGGTTGATAGCATCCTCCCCTTCCTCCCTCTTCTCCCCAGGTTCAAACCACCTCTTCCTTTCAAGCTAAGCTTAGACCAACTCTCCTCAATGCGCTCTTAACTGCAAGACTGCTGCCTTTGTTCCAAATTAGAAGAAAGACTTCTGTGCCTTAAAGCTGTCATTTTCAACTACACAAGGTTTTTTTTAGTAAAGTGAAATACTTCCCAGAAAATCTTGCTTCTCATATGCTTACTACTGTACTGAAATTGAAAACAAAATAATTTCTGTTTTCTTTCTCTGTTGTGTTGTGTTAGATGCTTCTTGACCAAAAGGAAAAAAAAAATTGCTTTCCTTTCAGAATGAAACAATCTGTTTACTTTCAAAATTAAATAACGTTTCCATTTTCCTCCAACAACAGCTTTTCATTTTGTTCTACTTTTTTGGAGGAAATGATTTATTTTTTATTTTTTATTTTTTTGAGAAAAACGAAAAAGCAGTGTCTTGATCTAGAGGTAAATTCAACTTAACAAAGACCATATTTTCATTTTGTTCTCCTTTTATGCTAAAGCCTGGTTCTGAAATGATGATGTAGTTGTATATAATCTGCTAAGCATTACATATTAATGTAATCTTGCCAATCTTGCCTGAATTTCTGTAACACAGTCATTTCAGTGATGCTTCTGTGTATTTAGTGGATGCCATCTGACTGGAAGAATGGTCACATACAAAGAAATGAGGTTTCTTTTTCTGTTATATCCTATGAAATACTTGGATGAAAATGCAATTTTCAAAACCAAGACAATTAGGTAAGTATAATATATATATATATTTCCCATAAAACATACTTTAATGAAGTAAAAGAAGCAGCCAAGACTTGTTGTATGGAGAACTTAATATTTGCTACAAGTTCTTAAAAAATACATTCACTCTCACACAGTTCTTTAAATAGTTTACATAGCTCCATTTTTACATGTACTTTAAGCACGGTGGACTCCTTCCAAATTACTTGAGGCAGCCTATGAATTCTTTCTTTTATATCCTGATTTAAACTTTTAACTATCCACATTTTTAAGCTAGAAGGCACAGATATTCAATATAATCATCTGGTTGATGATGCACAATAAAGGTGGCATAATGGCATTTATCTTTACTTATTTTATTACATTGTTGCAATTATTAATGGGCTTGTTTTAAATCAGAAGCAACCAATTTTCTTAAAGAAAAAAAAAATTATGGTATATAACTATTGCAAATTAAGAATGATTTTGCTAAGCACACAAAATGTTAAGCAGAAGGATCCTGTAACCTCCTGCTGGACAATAGACAATGCTGATTAAAAAAAAAAAAAAAAAAAAAAAAAAAGAGAGAGAATTCAACTTAGAATTTTTAAACTTATAATCTTTTAAAATTAGAGTTCTTATTTTATGGCAATATAATACTTAATTTAACAACAGAACAAATAGATAAATTGAATGTTATCACAGCATATTGCTCATATATCAGTTTTTGTCAAGATACAGTCTGAGTTAATGAAACACTTGCTATACCAAGGAAGTTCACGTACAAAAAAAAAAAAAAAGAAAAGAAAAAAAGAAAAGAAAAGAAAAACTTCAAATAAGATTTATTACAGGGCAAAAAATGCTAAATATAATGTTCTTATTAACTAAATAAAGCCACTTATTTTATTGCATATAGCACAGATGAAACTCAAAGAATAGTCTAGGATTTGTAGGAGGACAGACTTAATTGTAACTACCTTAAATAGAAAGAAAGAAGGGATAAAGAAAGTCTGAGAGTACGGTAATGAAATATATGCTTCTTCATCTGCTACATGCTCCTTAAGGTCAATATAAGAGAGAAGTATCCTTCAGTCTTCAGTTCTGCCTGCTATCCTTAGTTAATTTAGTCTTTTATAGCGGGGCTCTAGAAGAGATCTTTGAAAAGTTAGCATGCCTGTTTTTTTCATGCTGAGCTTGTTTCAGCATATTTGAATAAATGTTTCTTTTTCTTCAAGTGACAGGAAAGCAGGAAGGGTCAAGACTAGTTCAGTGAATAATTTTAGGTTCACTGAGTAGTGGTTTGGAAATATCCCAAAGGATATATATGTATTTAGATATGCAAAGTCTATGTGGACTTGTCAGAGAATGAAAGTAAAATTAAGGAAGTAAGCAACAGAGCATCAAATGTCTTAATCCTTGTGGCAGGGTTGATCATGCTGTATGGTAAATTATAACATTGTTCAGTAGGAAGGAAACTCTCTGTCACTAAGTGCAGAATTTGAGAGCAGAATGAAAAAAGAATTTCTGGTCAGAAACACATAAGGAGAAAAGTAACTGAGATGCATTCTGATTAAAGTAACTAATATGAATGAGCTTCTTAGAAATAAGCTATTTTTAAATGGTAGCTTTCAATGACTTGAAAAAATAGTTTTCAATGACTTCAACAACTTTTTTTTTTTTTTTTTTAATGATGAGATTATAATTGTTATGTATGTTCATCCATTCACCATTACCTTGATGAAAGTTAATTTTTACCTGGTTTATAACAATACTTAAAAATTTATACTCATGTAATTCATTCATACTTATATATAATGCACAAATAAAAACACAAAAAATAAAATTAACAATAAATGAGGATTTATGTTGTTAGTGATGAACACTTGATTTCCTTATACGGACTTAAAACTTATTACTGTTAAATTAAATTGATCATATCAGTTTTTCTGTAAGTATAACATCTGGCTCAGTGGTAAAAGTGGTAAAAAGTTTAGTTAATGTTGCATTTAAGGTTGCATTAATGCTGCAACCTGCTTCAAAAACTCTTAAATATACATTTAAGGTGCTATTAGGTAGGTGCTATTACACACCTTTTTCAATGGAATTTTAGAAACACATGCAAAAATAGAATCAGCTAACTCTTGTTTAGAATGTTAATGCTGTTTATTTTCTGTCTTTGATGATATAAATTTTAATAATAACTCAAATATTAACTTACCCTATATTATCTTAAGCTGTATCATATGTACATTTGTATAGATGTATACAGTTTAAGATGATTAGACTTTTTTCCCTCTTATATAAATCATATTTAATGATCAAGTGACCTCATTAAGTTCTTTCCAATTCTCAGAGAAATTTGGTTTTCAGAAATGTTCATGGAAATGTCCTTAGAACCTGTGGAAAAAGTGCTGGCCACCAATAATCAAGAGAAACTAGAGATGGGTTGTTTTAAATGCATAGCCAGTTTTCTGTAACATTCCTTTTGCCCATACCAGATTTTTTTCTGACTATTTTCAATCTACCCTGTGTGCACTTAGCTTGCAAACAGTTCATAATTTCATTATAAAAAAGGGTTAGCAGGAGACCAAAAAGATCTGACAGGTTAAATCCAAACCCCTATTTACATGCTGATCCACACACATCGCTTTATAGAAGAGTTTTCTTTGGCTGTTGCAGTGCAAGTGCTCTGGTTGCCTTCTAGGACACTTTGCCTTTTTGAGTATGCAGGCAACATTTTTTTGTTCATCAGAAGAATGAAGTAAACCCGATTAGATTTGTTCTCCATCTGGGAGCAGGAAATTAACTTTGAAAATGATTTAAATATCTTGCCTGGGGAGGGACTTCTGCCACTCTGAGTTCAATAGTTCAATTCAACAGAGCTTTCTGCCAGATTTCTAAGGCGTAATAGTTAGGTGTAAGGGATGAAAATGAGGTGGATTTTATAGATTATATTAACTGAATTCATATACTGAGGTTGCTGTACATTTTTGTTCTACTATTATCAGGAAGAGCTGGTCTGAATGGGATTTATGGGAAAGAGCTATGCCTACATTAGAGAGCAGATCTGAAGAGAGAAATGGATGCAGACCTGATGTGTCTTGGGGATTTTCACTTTAGACTAGCTTTTGTCTGGCCTTATGCACTGAATACACATTTGTACTTTAATTTGGTTCTTAGAGATTATTTTCTGGTTTAGTTTGATATGGAAGAATCCCAAGACAGCTCTGTGATATAAACTAAAGTATGGTAAATAAGAATGATCAGGATATTCAGTCCTGATCTGAACTACATCATGCATATAGACAAACCTTACATAGCCTTCCCCTACCTTAGTGCTTATGCAGAACTGACACTTAAAGGGTGTAGCCTGGAGTTCAATAGGAGCTGGACCTAGAGCAGCCTGTGTGGCAGTATAGTTGTAGTTCCAGGAAAAACAGAGCTAACATGGAAAGTGAAGGAATAATTTTTCTTACAGTGTCTGTGCTGAAACTGATCAGAGATTGGAAGTAGAGTTCTGCAGGATATTTTAAATCAATTGAATTTCTTTTAAGATATTCTGAAGTGAATTGGGGAAAGGAGAATACCTCCACAGAATGAGAATTCCAGGACTATTTCTCAGTCAAAATATCAACAGACATTCCCCATGTTATTTTCCCCATTGATTTGTATCTCCACCATAGGAAGATAGCTCATCATTCAGACTTCCTTGATTTCTGTTTAGGCACAGAAATTTTGAGCTTGTTCACTACATTTCCAAGCAACATGTCAATTTTGAAAAATGAGCAATATCAAAAGAAACATAAAGTATCCAAGGACAGTGAAAGTATAATGGGGAAAGAAAACAAATCTCTTCTATATCTAAATTAGCAGAAAATGGGAAAGTTTCCAGTGGATAACTGCTCAAGAATAAGCAACTTGTCATTGGACTTATAAAACAAGTTAAAATTTGATTGTGTATGGTAAATACTTCCCTTTGTACCAGATGTTAATATGAAGATGCCATCTAGAATAACATATTTTCAAGAGTTTGGGGCTCTGTCAGGAAGAATGAAATACCTGATAGCTTTGGTCAATGAACAAGATGAGCTCATATCTTCTGTATTCTAACCTAATGCTGTAATGCTCTCGATTAAAAGGTGGGAGGGATAATATTTTCCACCTTGTACCCCAAAACTTCCTGTAGCTTCAAAGAAAGGAATTATTTTACTATTGTTTGTTTGTTTATTTGAGAACAGACTGATGTATTGACTTCTAGAATGTAAATATATGAAATTTAAAGCTATGACTCTGAATGAATCCTGAGATGAAGGAAATGAGTCCTACATTTGTTGTACAGTTTGTTTGCAAGCTCCAGAAAGGAATGAGATGTGGAAAACAGTTCCTCAGTATTCTTTTTTATTTATTTATTTTTAATGTATATAGCTTCAAAACTGCCACTCTTTGACATCTAATTCACTAGGTATGGCGTATGGATAGATGTCTAACAGTGACTGGAATTTCATCAGACTCCTAATGTCTGAGGCTGAAATCTTTCATAGCTATGTCCCATGATGAGTATGGGAGATACGGGAGGCATCAAATAATTCCTTGATTTTCTGATAGCTGGAATCATCATTGCCTTCAGCACTTATTGTTCATTCATTTAATTCTACAGTTCTTTAAAGAAATGCAGTTCCCAGATGTTCTCAGTTTGTCTAATCAAAATTAAATGGAAAGTATAAAGACCCAATTTACAGTCAGACTGCAGCAGTTGGCCTGGAGTACCAGTGACTTATTTACAAGCACATCTGAGACCATATAGTTTTAGGCATCAAAACTAACAGAGCAGCTGAAGTGTGAAAGGTGAGAGGCTAAGCTAAACAGCAGCAGCAACAAGCCAAATCCTGTTATGATAAAGCCCTGTGAAGTTCAAACAGGCCAGCCAAATGCATTGCTTTCCACTAACAGCAGACACAAGAGATACATGGAAATGTATGCTTATACAGGGGGTAGGTCCTGCTTAGGAGACGTGTGAGAGGTAAGAGGGAGAAGGCAGCCCTTAGTCAGTATCTGAAGAGGTGTTTCATAAGTGTGGAGAAGAGGGTGATGACAGTGAAGAGCCTCATGAGGATCCCATGCCAAGTAGGCTGATATTCCCTGAAGGAACTGTGACACAACAACAAATGCCATAATAAAGTAGATAATTTAATAAGGCAGAATATAGACAGTGAGTAAATCCTGCCCCTCAAATACTGCCACCCCAGTTCTCTGTAGCACCAGATGGACCACAAATAGATTTCCCCATGGCACTGCACAGATTCTGCCTATTGACAGAAATTCCTCCTGGGAAACTCCTGTGTGTGTGTGTGTGCGTGTGTTAATGCTTGCTTTTTGTTTCTCACTAACCCAAATTATTTTAATTGTCAGTGAAGTTAATTAATTTTTCCCAAGTCTGTTTTGCAAGTGACTTTATCTTGACCTGACATTAACTTGACACCAAAGTTTTTTACTCTCATTTTCTAACCCCCTTACAGATACAGATTTATACCCCTTCCTGCTCTCCTGTTTGCAGAGTGAGGTGGGGATTGAAAGAGTGGATGGGTGGGCATCTGGCTGTTAGCCAAGGTTAGCCCTCTACACCACTTAAGAATAAAGGGACTTTTTTCCCTTTCTTTTTCCACTATCATCACAGTCAGCCTGGTGACAGCACTGATGAGCTTCAGCAATGGATATCTGACAAGACAGGTAACCTGCTGTCCAAACACAGAGAAGTGGGAGGGTTCTTTGTGGAGACTGTGTCCCTGCCAGGGCCAGTGTCTGCAGGGTGCCAGCTCCCAGGAGACCTGTTCCATCAGGAGGCAGCCGCCCCCCTTGCAGTCAGTGACAAGTCTTCAACTTAGGACCCCAGAGAACTCTGTAGAGGTGAATTCCCACTCCCAGCCTGCTGACAGGCTGCCAAGTGCAGAGGAGCACTGTGAGGTGAGCTATGGGGCTGGAGGGAGAGGCCAGCTACAGGGATAGGACCCACACAGAGATGGCCAGGACTGTGGGTACAGGCAGCAGGGGCAAGATGTCTGGCACTTAGCATCCCTGTCAGGGCACATTTATTCCAGGCCCTGGGGATTTTCTTTCAAGCAGGGCTGACTCCCTGGCATGGCCAAGGCCTGTGGAGTCCCCGGGAACAGTCTGGGGCCAAGCTCAGCCTGGCCACCCTCAGCCAGGAGCTGTCTTTGAAATGGGCTTCCTGGTCCTTTATGAGACCAGTTGTGCAAATGCAAGCACCTCCATCCTGCATCTTTTACCTCCCAGGTGGGCCACAGGCAGCAGCTTGCAGCTCTGAAACACTGCTTGATCCTGGCCTGATCCCTCCAGAGGGGCAGGCTGTCATCATTCCCCTACCCGGGGGCCTCTGGGGCCTCTGAGGGTGGACATGTTCAGGTGCCAAATCCAATGGAGACAGGGCCAAACTTTGTCCTGACTCCTGGGAACTGCCGATAACCGGGAGGGATGTCCTGAAGGACGTGATCTAACTTATGCTAAAATAGTGTCAAACAAAGACCTGATGGATCTTGCCTTGCAAAAGTGCCTTTCTATCTCCCTTGCCTAATAAAGCCCAGGACGACTAGTTTACATATAGACTAGCTCAGATTACCTGAAGTTAGATTAGATGAATCCCATGTACATTCAGTTCAATATATATACTTGCAGTTTAATTCCATTGATTTGCTAGCACCTGATGGATAGAGGATAACAGATAAAATTGGAATTAAAGTGTAAAAATCTGAGTACTTCTGAAATGGCTAAGCTTTGGAAGAAAGGTTGTTTTATTACCTAATGACTCAGCTTCAAGGCAAAGAAAAAGATCAGTTAGGTGTAATGAAACTGCTTGTGAAGCTGCACAGTCATGTAGCTTGTACTGAGACAACTAACCAGATGCTGCTTCCAGAGGAAGAAGCTCTTTGGTCTGAGATAAGGGGATTTATTTCCAATACTGCTTTTTGATGCTGCTAATTCTGTGATAGCACAGTTTTGGCAACTAGGATTTTATTTTTTAAATAAAATCACTTTGCTCACCATCATTCATATAATCTAGAGAGTAACATTCACACTCTTACTTAGTTAAAGTTAATTTCTTATTAAAGCAATCTGCCTCATACTCTCACTGTGATTTTGTCAGGTGGAAGCAATAGCAGCACTGCTCCCCAAGAGAGGACGAGTCAGGAGCTGCGCAAGGGCCACCGTAACACAAACAAGGGATGTTACTTTCCTAACTGTACCCAAATTATTGATCAGGATTGGGGTGTTAATATGGAAAAAGTCTATCCATAGTCCCAGACAAAGTAAAGTACTGAATTACATCCAAGATCCAACCACTCAGCTGTGGCATCACTTGGGCAGGATTGGGCAGGTATTGACAACTCCAGGGAGGCTGAAATGGGGTCCTGGTCCATGGGCAGGATGGGGGAAAGCCCTGAGTGGGCTGGCAGAGACAACAAGGGTTGGTAGTGCCCTTAGGGTCCTGATAGCTTGACTAAGCCTCACTGCACTCCACTGCTAAATCTTCATGTTTAGTTTTGATTACATCTCACCTATTTCAGAAAATACCTTAGAGTGCTTTAGTGTTCTCAGTGTTTATTCTGTGAATGTTTCTAGGTGCAAAAATGTTAACATTTTCTTACTGTCAATGGAGATGAGCCAATGCCAAACATTTGTTCTGAACTTTAGTGAGTTTTGAAGAAAGCTACGTACAGCTGTATTTACGAGCACTCCTCTTTGGTATTAAATTGTATGATAATCCTAATAATATTTATATAACAGCATGGCCAATAATGTAAATCCATTGTGAAATGGGGTTTAAATTTTGACTAGTCACTTCTAAAATTAGGCTGTTCTAACTACTAAATTATTAAATACTATGAGCATTGGAAAAGGAGATTAGTTTGGATCCCTCTGATATACCTGTTTTGGTGTCTTGAATTTGATAATGTTCATTCCACATTAGAAATGGCTGTACAACAGGAAGACAGCACACAAGTCAGTGGATGTCTGATATAACCAGATAGGTTCATCACTTTCCAGTCAGCTTCCCATGTCTGAGGTATCTGAGGTAGGGCTCTGACCAAGCAAGAGGTGGCACTGTGCAGTGAGCTTGCTCAGATGCAGTGCCAGTATTTAGAAAGGGGCAGGAAATATTTTATCTGAAATCAATCTTTTAAACCCAGAAATGTTCCAGCTTACTTTCCTTCAAATGCTAAACCGTAGAAAACACTATTTGAAGAGGTAATTTCTTGTTTAATTCATTAATCCCTTTGACTCATTGCATTTTCTGTGGATTGTTCTGCGTCTGTATCACTTATTAATTTTTAATGTGTTTATGCTTCATTTTGCAAATATGCAATAAAATATGTTTTGTGGTAGGCAAATCCTGCAACTTTATATCTTCCAGCTCTGTGAAATGTTTCTGATATGAACAGAGGCACTTCACAAAATCTCTGGGTCATACAGCAGCAAAGACACTGTTACCATTAATACGGATGAGATTGTAAGTTGCATTCTTTCATGTTTAAAAACGTAATATCCAAGCAAAGATGCAGAAGTGTACAAGGTTTGGAGGCAAAAAGCATATAAATTGTGATGTTTTCTTTCAGAAGAAACATGGAGGATAATAAAACTCTGCTGATCCTATTAGAGGGGAGGAAAGATGGATGATTTTTTCCCTCCTGTATATACAGGATACACTTACTGTGTTATTACACAGCCAGAAGATTTTCTTTGTACTTGGAAGATGAAGCTGCCCAGGCAGGAATTTGTTCTAAAGCAGGAACTTTAACAAAATATACAGACTGGAAGGAGGGGGCAGTATTAAAGTAAACGTAAGGGAATAAACTAATTATGTCTGACTGGGTCTTGAATATTTATAATGCTGCCGGTAGCAGCTCCCTTTGGGCCACTTGTTTACAAAGCCTGTTGAATTTATATGCCCTGACAGGACACATAGTTCTGAAAACAGCTATGTGCAGAATATCAGATATGTCTAGAATATTTTCAGACACTAAAACTTCAGCTGGTGAAGCTGTGCCTTTCTTGAAAAAAGATGACTTCAGGGTACCTTTCCAGCTGAAACTGTTTAGGACAGATAACTAAAAAGGAAGGTGCAGGAAGCTGAAAAATAGGACCTAACATTGTGACAGAAAGATTGACCTTTGCTCCCTAGTTTATGCCAGGGTTTGTCCTGGAACCAATTTCCGTAAGCAAGGCACTAATCCTGACAGACCCCCCTTCACATTTCTGTCATTTCTCCTCTTCACAGGAACATGATGCAGAAAGCAGACTTTTGCCTTTGAGGGCAACTACAAAAGGAGGGTTTGAATCAGTCATAGTGGTGGAAATGGACTGAAATGAAACTCTGCCTTGGTGTAGGATCAAGCATCACAAGTCTGTGACCAGGACTTATGAATGATTGCCCATCCAGGTGGCAAGTGACATCCTTCTCATATCCCACTGCTATTTATAAAGTAAATTGCCAGAAAATCTTCCTGTGTGGCCTTTTAAAAGTAGGGAAATCAAACAGGAAAAAAATATTTTAAAATAGCCTTTGAAAAAAAATAGCTTTGAAAAATGTAGTTGCAGTACAGTTAGTTGCACAACAGATTCAATTGCTATGAGATTGGGCTGTCAGAACGCTGTTTCACCCACTGCTTGTTAAAAAGCAGCCAGGCCATACACTGAGTGGGGAGGGAGTTGTGTGAATCTGAAAGGGGGGGAGAAATTACTTGCAAGTAATTTCACTAACAGCCTGTGCTGATCTAAACTTCTGGTACTGGGGTAAGTATTCTGGAGACTTACAATTTGATCCGTGTCTAGGAGGAGCTGAACAGCACTCCAGTCCATGCCACATGGGAAGTAAGTTGACTAGAAGGGAAGTAGAGCCTCCTCTCTCCCCTCCTTCACCTCCTTCTCAAGCTGGCTTAGTGGATGAGTGGAGGGAAGTCCTTTGAGATTTGAGTAATCACCCTAGATGTGCGGTGGTAGGCAGATACAATAACTGGCAATGGGCATGGAGCAGCAATAAAAAGCAGCTGTCAGAGCAAAGGAAGAGTGAGGAGAGGCCATGGGGAACAATCAGCTGGCTGGTGTGCTTTTGGTGTGTCAAGGTAATGTGCTACTGCTGATCAGATGCTGCAGTCCCAGAGCTGAGTGGGTGGTAGAATCAGGGACTGATTGTAGCACAGTACATGTTTTTACTATACTTTTACAAGCACACTCAGAGATTTTGTCCTGTTTTTATATATATGCCCTTGAAAATGTTAAGATTTTTTTCAAAACAGCCTTCAGAGAAAGTGCTCTGTCATTCAAGACTTATATTTTTCCTGGCAATTACAACAGGTCCTTCAACTGAAACAAACAAAACTTTGTCCTTCATGGGTCTAAAAAGTGGGTGAAGTCATGACTCTGTTGACTCTTTTTTGTTTGTTTGTTTTTGTTGTTTGTTTGTTTGTTTGTTTTTCCATGAAACTTAGAAGACCGAAGTGCAAAATCTGACACAAACAAATCTCTGATGCATTCATTGTAAAAGTAGCATGTAAGTACCTATTCTTGGAAGAAGGTCCATGAAACTTACTTGCAAAGAAATACTTTACAATTTCACAGTGTTAAAATGCCTGCCTATTCCCTTTCTGACTCATCAAGATAGCTCCATAAAATAGGCTATTTGATAGCTCAGGCCCATCTAAACTTAGTACACTAAAAACTCATATGAACAGTGGAGAAACACCTGAACCAATAAAATAGTCATTTTGAAAAGACATCTTTAATAGAGAAGAATGGGTACCCAGCACAGATATAATGTGAGAGACTTCTGGTGTTAACATTTTTTTCCTTTATGCTTTATTAATGTCACATCACATTTAAATTCTACTATGCATGGAATGTAAAATAGTTTACATCTGATATGAATTCAGGCCAACACATTTAGAGAATCATGCTGGATAAGGAAATGACCCCAAGCCCCCGTGTGTTAGCTGTATGGAGTACTATGCACTTCTCTGATTATCCTGACAACTGAATACCACCATTGGTGTGCTACATATGGCTGAGGATGCATCTTGTGGTCATCAAATCTAACTCTTCAGAGAAGGCACTTTGGAAATAATAACTTAAGTGCACTAAATGTACTAAAGTACATTTCTGACTTAAAAAAAAAAAAAAACTATTTTGCATTTTTTAAAGGATCCAGATGCAAAGGCAAGGTGAAAAATGGAAAGCAATGAAAATCAGAGTCATAGTCATTACTTAGTGTACTTGTTGGGAAGCAGTAAATGGAAAAGTGATATGTATGTTCTGAAAGTGAGAAGCAGAAGATTACCTGTTTAGTATTATGCACCAATATAAAAATCAACCCAACCCAAACCAAACCTCTTTGGCATTTCCCTGCAAGTGGAAGCAGATTAGCATTTCTTGTGAGTAGGTGTGAAATGCCACAGCCATCCAGAAGCTAGGGTTTGTTCTCCCCAAATCATGATTTCTTGCACAGAACTAGACAGGGGTGTGCTGTACAGCCGGTTAAGGTAGAAGGTATTGTGGATCGCAATGATCCCATGGTATCTGGTTTGGAGGCAGATGTCTAAGTGGGCAGAGATGTTACTATCTGAATCCTCAGCTCTGATTGATGGTGGTAGTACAGAAGCAGCACCCCAAGCAGGTAGTGCAGAAGCAACAGTATTAACAGAAAGCCCGGCTGTTATATATGAATAGAATATATCCCATGCATTCACTCAAGAAAGGTCAGACATTTCCAGGTTTGGAAAAGAAGGCTTGTATCATTTTCTTATTCTGGTTGTTTTGTCAGCCTTATTCTCCAAAATTTCCAGTCTGTCACCTCTGCATAAAGTCATACATTTATTTATTTATTCAAATCATGCATTTCAAATACTACCACATCTTGGCTGCTAGTATTAAAACAAGAAGTTTGTTATTCTATTCAAGATTCATCCCTTCCCAAAAAGAAGAATGGCATCATATTTCACCAGCTATTCCAGCAGCAGAAATCAGGCAGAACATGTGGAACTGTTATGCTTTCTGAAACCTGTTAACTGTAGTTGCATTCTGGATTATATTCCACAACCTACATAGGCAAGCTCCTGTATGCTCTTTAGAGAAAACAAGGCAGAGAATTGCTTGCTCCTGAACCACAAAGAATGAATGTGGTGATTATTTTCTCTCTCATTTTGCATTTCAGGGGTAAAAGGAAACTCTTCAATTCATTGTTGAAGTGTGCAAGATGTTTGTTTACTTCAATCAGATGAAAAGGTGATATTTCAAAAGCATGCACCCACATATTCCATTTTCATAGTATTTCTGATGCTAAAGGAGTATATGTTGGTTTGGGGGATAAAGCTAATCATTTGCTTTCTGCTTAGCTATTTATCACTTATATGCAGTCCCTCATTGTTAGAATTCCTTGAACCAACCAAGTGTTTATAACTGTTTTTATTTAAAACTGCTTTTCAGAGTCCTCAGTATAGCACATGAATATGTTATGGCTGTGACTACTCTAATACATTAGTTCTTGAATGTTATTATGAATTGAGTGTTTTAAATATGCATTTTCTTTCATCTTCTTCAGCTGTGTCAGTAGTAATTTCTAGTTTATTTTCTAGGGAGTATTACATGTCCTACTGAGATAAGACTTAGTGAAGTTAATTCTCTTTCTAAATGCAATACATTTAAAAATCCATTTCAGTGTTTCCATATGGAAAAAAATAGCAGAAACTTAATGTACTAGGTCTGGCTGTCATGGAGTTAATTTTCTTCACAGTAGACATATGGTGCTGTGTTTTAGATTTGCCGAACAGTGTTTGCACGATCTCAAGGCCTTTTCTGATTCTCATGCTGCCTCACCAGCAAGGAGGCTGGGGGTGGGCAAGAAGTTGCAAGGAGACACAGCCAGGACAGCTGACACAAAGTGACAAAGGGATATCCCATACCGTATGACATCATCGTCAGTAATAAAAGTGGAGGGGAAGGGAGGAGGAAGAGGGGAAGTTTGGAGCGATGAAGTTTACCTTCCCAAGAACTCTTTTTTTTTCTGGAAATAGCTGAACATCTGCCTGACGATGGGAGTAGTGAATTAATTCCTTGTTTTGCTTTGCTTGTGAGCAAAACTTTTGCTTTCCCTAGCAAACTGTCTTTATCTCAACCCACAAGATTTCTCACTTTTATGCTTCTGATTCTACCCTCGTCCCACTGTGAGGGTAATGAGCAAACTGCCTTCCAGGGTTAACCCGCAACACTTAGCAATTCCAGATATTTTTAAAATGTAAGACTTCATTTAAAAAATTCATAAAGAGCACCCAGAAATATAAAGAGGATGAAATAATCTGTGTAATGATTGTAAGCCACTGTGGCAATATTTCAAGGTCAAGGTCAAGTATATTGTACTTTGTAAAACTACTATACCTGCCAGAAGTTACATTTTTTTTTGTTGTTGTTTTTCCCTCCTTGGTTTGTGCTTATTATATATTACATGGTTCTTGAATACTAACATAAATGAAGTTTGATATGATTGTGAAGAAAATCATGGAGACAAGGTGTCTTCTACCTCATGTGGTATTGTCATGTGCTTACCAAGTGAGATTTACTTAAAAACAAAACAAAACACTCACAACCCCCTTTTTTACAGTTGAAACCCCAAGCTTCTCACACGTGCTTATAAGTAAGATACTGCTTTCTTCATCCACTTGCTTTCAGTGGATGAAATATGGTCAAATGAACATGTCAGGGTACAAGAGGTGAGTTATTACTTGGTATCGTATGGGAGCTGCAGCTAGTAAATAACTTCATTCTCTCCTGTGAGTTATATTATCTATCCAGACACATGGTTAGATTGGTTGTCATAGCCCTAAATATCCCCTCCTCATCTGTATGCTGTATTGCTAACATTGCCTGGATTGATTTTTGTTTTGTGGTTTAAATATCATGTTTAGGCATATTGTATTTTCTTGTCATTCAGTTGCATGCTATTCCATACTAGGAAGAGTCAAGTCTTATGGCAAATCATTGGGAAATCAGAGGAGGTCTCAAAAAAACTCTTTTCAGTGAGAATGTTGTACTGTTTCAGTGGAAATTCATGAAGCATGAACGTGCTGTTATTTTCCAAAAGGCCAGCTCTGTTTTGACAGAAAAAGGTATAACTGATCTGTAAGGGATTTTTCTGTCTGTAATATTTTAGAGATTTTTTTTAAGTGTCTTTGACGCTTGTACACCTCCTGCCATGCAAATAAACACTCAACTAGTAATAAGGATGCTAGGTAAACATCTGGAAAGAATATTTCTGGGTTTTACATCTATCTAAAATAAATAAAGAGTACCTGCACAAAGCAGTGTGGAAAGAAGAACCAAGTTTTGCTGGTACAAAGCAGTTGACCAGAAAGGATGCAGACCCATAAGACTGACCACTTAGTTCAGTCCAAAGGTTTACTTCTGACAGTGACCAGTAGCAGATATATAAGAAAAGTATCCAAAAGATAACAGATAGAGAAGGGGCTTTCCATTAGTTTGTTGCTTCTGGCAAAATGAAGAGTAATCATCTTTACGCTCACAAGAGGAATGCTTGATGAGATCAGGTAAAAACTCTTTCTGACAGTTACAGCTAAATTCTGGTCACTGGACCAGGAGCACACAGGGGAGTAAGTGGCAGAGATGCTTCTCTTTGCTAGAACTACGGTTCGACACAGCAGCAGGTTCAACGTTGATCCAAACTTAGAGCATTTGTTGCTCTTCTTATCTAGATATGATGGCCAGAATCAAGTGAAATTAAGCAATTGGACTGCTTCAATATTTTTCTACTGATATCAAAGATGGCTCAGGCTTTTTAAAGTTAGCAATGTAAAAGAAAGAATATCCTACATACAGTTCTCTTCTTTATTCTTCAGAATTACGGATCTTCTAGGACACATTTGCATGGCTTTATTCAGTGTGTACTATAGGCATTGAAGTGGCTGCAAAAAGCTTTTGTGGCTGCAGAAAAGCTTTAAAGATTTTTCTGATTGTTTTTTTTTTTAACTGAAACAGAATCCAGTAGCTCTTTGTGAGAATAATGACATGGAGCAGGTTTGTCTGAACCTGCTTCTTTTCAGAGAAATAAAATACTCCTCAGATAATGCTTTATTGTCTACAGGTTTTGGCACTTTTAGCTTGCCTAAGTGAGATGCTTTAATCAGGCATATATATAGGCATATATAAACCATGTGTTTAACAGTTCCATTTGTTAATGCATAAAAAGAAATTGCTATGCTTAATATTTAAGGTCCTCAACAAATCTGAGCATTAGCTGAAGAAATAACCCTAGTGACCTTTTTTTTTTTTTTTTTTTTTTTTTTTTTTTCTGATAATGGAAGGAAATTTGGATTTTGTAATTTTTTATTATTATTATTATTATTTCTTTAAGTGAGCGTTCTAATAAAATTTTGGTGATCCATGGAAAATAGAACATTGGAGGAGTTTTAATTTTTTAAACTCCTTAAAAGGAGCTTAATTTATAATATAATAGAAACTTCTGATGCCACCATTAGCCATCTATTTTGCTTGGAATAAGAACTAAGATGAAACAAAATTACATCTCCTTTTAATAATATCCACATTATCAGGACATCACTTAGCTACACTGGAAAAAATGGTGCTAGTAGAAGACCAAATTGCTCAAAAGAAAAAATAAATGTAGCTTTTCTTCTTAGAAGCACAAGCATTTAAGTAACATTATTAAACCAATGTTAACAGTATTGCTTTTTATATAGTAAAACTATGAATGAAATAACAATGCTGCCATGGAGTTTCATAAATTACAGATATTTTTTTCTTTATCTTTGTAATGAATCATCAGCTCTGAGTAAGTGTTATTAACATCTCATTCCAGCTCTGGTCTGGTATGGTCAGGGCAACTGGATGTCCTGCAGTGCTTACTAAAGCCTGTGAAATTGAGATTTAATGAAGATTAGATCTAAAGTAATATAAAAAATGTGTGCGTGCATGCGTGTGTGCGTGCGTGTGTGTTGGGGATGGGTAATAGAGGAATAGATACAATTTAATTTCATTTTTTCTTCTCATGACATGTAGTAAAAACCCTCCAAACCATGCTAAGATACTCTGCTCTTTATTCCGGACATCCAAATGATTAAGAGATAGAACTGCAAGAAATTTTGGGCTTAAAAGCAATTTATGCAGTAAGATCAAGATGACCCAGTATCTGTCTCCACCCTTCTGCTGGCTTGCCATAGCTCACTGATTAGTAGCAGCTACAGGTTTAAATATAATTTCAAAATACTAGTAGGGTCATTCTAAATGACGAAAATAATTGGAATGTTGCTGAAATGCTGTCTGATAATTCAAACTAGATTGGCCTTTTGTGTTGGTCTCGCTGATTGAGATTGAATTTTTAGTTGTAGCTTCTGCAGACAACTCTCCTATTTGCTACAGCATTTTATACAAAAATTAAATTGCTACGTATTGAAGTTAATAACTTCAGACTCCCTAATGTGAGGCAGATTTTGCAGTGGTTGAGATAAAGTGGGAAAAAAGTGACTAGAAATTGTCTGAGTTTCTGTATCATAATGACATTTATAGTACTCCCTCCTCTTTACAGCACCTTAGATGATTTCTGGGTAATGTAAGGCCCCAGTTTTCCAGCTGGGGTATGGAGACCTGCCACTGGTAAACTTTGGAGGGATCCAGTTGCGTTATAGGTTTTCAGCCTCTTGTACATGAACTCAAGTTAAATGAACTCACATTTGTCCATTAACATTTACCATTGTGCTAAACCCCCAACAGAATCAATGTCAGTAAGTGATTAATTGCTTTTTATGTATGATATTTTAAAAGATGGCATTTGTAAGCAAATATGACACTATTCCTTTAGATAGTCATTATATCTCCCAAAGTGTCAGGCTTATCATTATCAAAATGAATTTAGTACCATGTCCTCAACCATCAGGGATAATGTTTCTATTTCAGATCTTGTGATATTTGAAGTTCAAGACAGAGGAGCTGAAAGTACTGATTCATGAGTCCACTAATTTTGCTAGCACCCAGCACAGAGTGAACCACTAGAAAGTAAGAATTTAGTGGGCCAGAATTTTAAATTAAGAGAGAAAACTTAAGTATTAAAAATGTGAGTTGGGCAGCTTTTTACTGGGGAGCTTAGGACTTAATAAACAAGCCATAAAAGAAGAGAAAGGAATCTAAGATACAAAAAGCCCTCCCAGAGACAGTAACTAGAATTTTTAAAGTTTTGAATGCAAATCTTGTGACACTATCATTGCTAACTACAATATTTATAATATATATATATACAGAAAGAAACTTTGAATAAACTAGAAGTATCATAAGGAGATAGGAAGCATCTGGACTCTAATCATGGTCTTTTCTCACCTTCTGTTTATTTGCCGTTGTGGGAACAAGGCTGAGTTGGGCTCACTTGAATGAGCTTGGGGTACTGCCAGTCTTAGTGGCAGACATACCCTTCTCCCCATGGAAGGTGGCTGTTTTACTGGTAGTAGAGTTCAGGTAACTGTTCCTGTGCTGTGCTCCTCACTGCAAGGCTTGCAACATCACTCTGTTTCCTTCTGGACAACCAGAAGCCGGAGTCAATATTCCCCTTCTGTTGCCTATGCCCAGGTAAGTGGCAATAAGGAATATAGGTCTCATTGGAGGAGAAAAATATCTAAGGCAGTCATGGTTTAATGATGGAAAAAGACAGAAAGTGTACTAGGATGTGGACTCAAAGTTTAGGTCTTCAGTACTGACAGATTAAAAAAATAATTCAGAAAGAGACTGGTAATGCAAGTCTTTCTCAGGAACTTTCTCAAGTATTTTTTAGTTATTGGGAGAAACTGCAACATATAAGACTAGGAGAGCAAAGAAAGTCTTTACAAAATCATTTTTTCCCAGCTAAATCATCTGGCACTTGAAATGGTAGAAGGGTAGGTATAGATAGCTTAGCTCACAAAGCTGCTACATCTTATGCAGACAGCAAAGAAATACGAGGAGATTTAAAATAAATAACAGGAAATCAACTGTTGGGGTCTGGATTATAACAGGCACATCAAGCCTGCTTTTTGTCATTCAGTTCAGCACTGGAGCATTAGATATAAATAGAGATGCAAGGTAATTTCTTCTGCTCTCTGCATGGCTCAAGCCATTGTGTAGGTCATGCGAGCAGTGTGGGATATAATCCTAGACTCCCATCAGGGGCTGGTGGCTGACCCAATGACAAGGAAACTCACACCTTTCTAGTTAGCTTTGGTCACAGGTCTCTATCACCTGTGGAAAAGATGTTGCACCTTCCTGCAGTTTCAGGGTCTAAGCACAAGGAACATTCATTGAACTCTCATCTGTTGCATGACTGCTCATGTCTGCCCTGTTACAGACCTTGGGTCATACGCAGTCCATCAGCAGTGTGCAGATCGAGGCCCATGCACTGGGTGTATCTTTAATGTGAGGCCACTACATAGCAGAAGGGTGTTGTGAGCTGCATGTGCAATCGACAGCAGAGCTGTGAGCAGGAAGAAATATTTCTAGCAAGCCCATTTTTATCTCTACTACAGCCTAATGGAGCAGGCAGACTTCTGTCAGATGAGGTAATGCATATACATCTTTTCTATGTTTGGAAATAAATGTCTTATCTGTTTTGGTGATGTTCATGCAAATATTCACACCACACTTTTTAGCTTGGGCTAGGAGCCTCAATTCCCTACATAGCCCCCAGAGTCCTAAACAACATGGCCCCAGAAACTTCTGAGACATGAAAAAACTAAACAGGCCTGGGATATGGCCCAGAACATTGCCTTGTAGTCATCTGTAGTGTGAAATTTGCCTGGCATAGGTCTGGCCCAGGTGAGCTGCCACACTTCCTGACAATGCTCAGGTCCAGACAGTGTGAATTTGGAATGTCAGAGATGTGAGCTACTCCCTTCCACACCACTTCAGGGCCAGAGAATGGTTTGTGAACTACTTTAATTCTAGAGTAGGCTCAGTCTACCAGGACCATGGACTACACTGGGAACAAAGGTTCCTGATTTCAAACACTTGAACTTGGTAGCTAAAAGTAGACCATGTGAAGTCTTCCTCTTGTTTTTCTCCTTTCCTGTTCTGTCACTCCCAGATCTCTGCAGTGCACCTTGACTTCCTCTAATCTGCCTTATGTTTTAAGCTCAATTAGGAGGCACAAAGTTTCATCACACCAAGTGTGAGTTGGCAGGTTTTGGCTAGCTCAGCAACACCTGGATGGGCAAGTCCTTCATACACATGTGGCTCTATCCCTTTAGACCAGTCCTGAAAGGTGACTTTGGATGGTCAAAGGGGCTCTCAGCAAGCAGATAAGCTTGGCTCCTTCATTTTCAGAGGGATAATTTGTTTTAAGAACCCTGATGACAGCACATTACTTTGTTATTATATCATTTTCTTCACAAGCAAGATATTTTTGGAAGTTAATGTGCAACCTGAAATGAAAGTCTATGCTGCTATAGTCTGATTTCAGGAAAAGGATTTGTCCTTTGTGCTCCTATATCCTCCTGTCTTTTTCAGTTCTACCTAACAAGAATGCTTTTGTAGCTGAAGGCAGGAAGGAATCAGTCACATATACAGATCTCCCCTTTGCATGCCTTCCCTCTCTCTTTGTCCTGCTCTCTCTCTGTTAATTGGGCTAGAGAGAAAACATTTAGCAATCTCTTTCCCTCTTTCCTCTCATTAGACTAACGATGACACATTCTTTTCCAGAGTGTCTTTAGGAGTACACCATAGCAGCCACTGCTCATTATTAGCACTGGGAGAAGCAAAAGCTTGTGGCTTGATCCTGAATTTATGTAGATGCATGTAAATGAGAAGACAATTCCTGGAAATCAGATATAATACAGCAGTGAAAAATCAATGGTGAGACATCAGAATCTGGCTCAGCAGCTGTTTTGAGCTTCTCTAACTGTGCATGTAATCCTATACTATTATCATTTCTAATGAAACTAAGCCTCAGGTACAATGATACAAACAGATAAATCTCAGACATTTTTTCAGTCTTTATAAAATCATATTTGTTTTACCTGACTTTGTGGGTTTATTTTTCAACTTGATTCTCACTGTTGTCTACATACTGACATTGCCTCATGCAACAAATTCAACATTTTTTTTTCATACACGACACTAGAACAGTTCTTTCTTTCCTTTTTTTTTTTTTTTTTTTCCTCCTGTAATAAACTCTGTATACTTTAGTTGCTCTTACTAATTACAATCAAACTTATCACCTACTTTTTTTACTTCTTTTCATTACCATAAAAACATTCTCAAATCCTACCGTCACATTATTGACCTATATTGTATTTGTCTACAGAGCTAGGAAAAAAAAAAAAAAGATAATTAACCCACAAACAATACAGGTTTCTGAATACCAAAGGAAAATCAGTTTTAAACACTAATTTGAACAGGGTAGGGTGAGTAGAAGAATAAACTGTATTTAATATTCACAGAGTGAATGCAAATTGCAAAAAGGATGCATGCAATAGTCATTTCCTAAAACTTAAATGGATTATTAAGAAATCAGAGTTCCTATAAATTTGAAGCCTGAGTTTTAATGTGTTTATTGACTTTCATCAGAACTGTTAGAAGTCTTCAAAACATTTTTTAATTTGTAACACCTCTTATTATATCTGAGACAAACATTATGACCCTCCTACAGAAGAATATACTGAGGCATGGAGGTGTACAGTGGCTACTAGAAGTCCACAGCATCATAGTTTCATCTAAAATAAACTAAAATTGAGAAAACCCTGGGTAAGACTGGAGCCCTGAGTAGTTGTTATGGGACTTTTTTTGCATCAGCAGCAGTCTTTGGTTTCATTGTGATGGTTTTACTCGGGTGGGCGGCTGAGCTCCACCGCAACCGCTCTCTCACTCCCCCTCCTCAAAGAGGAACGGGGAGAAAATACGATGAAAGGGGCTCAAGGGTTGAGATAAGGACAAGGAGATCACGCAGGAATTATCATGATGGGCAAAACAGACTCAGCATAGGGAGATAGTAAGATTTATTGCCTATTACTAACAAGCTAGAGAAGCAAGAAACAAAGGAAAGAAACTAAAAGCACCTTCCCCCCCCATCCACCCTCTTCCACCTTCCACCCCCCCCGAGCGGCGCAGGGGAATGGGGAAATGGGGGTTATGGTCAGTCTATAGCAATTCTTCTCTGCCACTCCTTCTCGGTGACTCTTGTCCCCTGTGATGTGGCACCTGGAGCACCTCTCCCCCTCCTTCTTCATTGACCTTGGTGCCTGCAAGGCTGTTCCTCACTCCTCTCACTCTCCCAGCTGCTGTGTGGCACAGTGTTTTTTTTTTTTTTTTTTTTTTTTTTCTCCCTGTGTTAAATCTGCTCTCACAGAGGCGCAAAACAACATCATGTATTGGCTCAGCTCTGGTCAGCAGTGGGGCCCTTACCAAACATGGGGCAGCTTCTAGATCCTTCTCACAGAAGCCACCCCTATGGCCCCCTGCTACCAAAACCTTGCCATATAAACCCACTACATCCATCCCCTTTGTTTTTTCCCCCAAATCTAAGTTCCTTGGCTCTTCTGTTGGCTAGTGTCAGCAGACAAGCTTCAGTGCCCTCAAGATGCGTCTAACCCTCTTCAGGGATAAATCACTTCCAGAGGTATGCCACAGCAGTGTGAGTGCTCATACAGGCAAATAGTGTCAGGACCTGACTGTGTTCCTTTGAAATATGTGCAAAACTAAGGATGATTTCAGTAAAGGAAGAACTGAGCCCAGCATCCCTTACCAGCAGAGCCTGTGAGGCAGCCTCCATGCCAATTCAATCACTGGCCTCTCTGCTGAGGCTGTCAACAAAGGTGCCAATTAGTGCCAGTTGTGATGATGATTTTTGTGATGCCGACACCTGTCCACTATGAACTGGACTGTGACCACCATCACATTTCCCATTAGATGCTGAGCAGCTGTCAGGTGGTTGCAAGGCTGAATGATATATTAGCTTCTGCGCACATCAGTAAATCAGACAGGCTGTATTGTCTCTAAAATGCCTTTCATGTCAAATTATTTTAATCTCCTTTTAATAATGCAACTGACTTTCTTCTTTGATTTTAATGTGCTTTCTAGCTTATGGATGATTTATTCATATAATATCAGGTAGCATTTTATGACAAATTAAAACAGAATCACATGCTAGTAGAACCAGATTTTAAGCTGCAGTCACAAGCAGACTTGTAAAAATATACTTACATAGCCTTTTAACAATGCTTGGATGTACAAATTACATAATTATAATCCTGACTTCCTGCACAATTCATGGGTACAGAGACATGTACAAAGGAGTGTTTGCAATAGACATATGCAGATTTTGAATGTGTGTAGATTTGAATATAATGCATCTGTTCACTTTAGAGCACAAAAGGAGCTTTTCACATGTGAATGAAAAAACAGATATGTATACATGTGCAGAGATCCTGTCCAGAAGACCATTGTACATGGAGGAGTTAGTGATCCACATAGAAATTACTCTACACAGGCACAGGTCTGCACTGTGCTGCACACCAAGCACAACCTTCTATCCTTCTGTGCTGCAGGACAGACTTTGCTGGCTAATTGTAATGAAGCAGCCTGTGGATAGCTCCCACTCAGTACTGATGATTGTACCACCTGTGTGTCCTTGCCATTATCTGAAACCGCAGTGACAAATTCCCATGTGTACATTTTTCTTTGTCAGTAGACATAGATTTATTTTATTTTATTTTATTTTATTATTTCACTTTTTTTTGAAAAGCCCTATGAGAGCTCAAAAGACTAAAATATAGGGTAACTTTTCTATGGAGAGGTTCTACACAGGATGCTGTGCACTGCTTGGAGGCCCATAATGTGGTTCCCAGCATCTGAAAGGACATAAAATTATTTGTAATATACTCTTTTTCTTTACAGTGTTAGCTTTGATAAATTCTATTTTAAGCAGTATTTCATGGTAGTTTTCTTATTGGGATTACAATAAACCAGCACATCCTGGTGCAAAACCACGTGTGTGAGAAAGTATGTGCTGCACATGTTCAGCTGTATTTTGATTTATCTCTTTGATAATCTTGCTTCAATAAGAAACTGCATCATTAATTTTTATTTTTATTTTATTTTTCTTCCTTTTTTATTTTTTATTTTTTCCATCTGCTCTTAATTTAATGAATATCCTTCACAGAGTATTACATGATTCCTTGCTTTGAGATGTGACTCATGGGTTCACAGGTCTAACATTTTACATTCAGTTACATTCAGTTTTTACTATTTACCTTCTTCATTAAAGAAAGATTTCATGGAAATGTTCAACCACCATACGACATATTGAAGATAAGTGAGGGAAGTTTCTTAAAGTTTCATTGCAAACTGGTATATTGGTTCACAAGATGCACTTGATTATCTTGGTAATTTTTCCAAACAGAAATACTGTGATCACCTACTGGGAAAAAAAAAAAAAAAACACATTTCATGAAATAATCAAATTAGCCTGCATAATATATTCAAGGTGTTTCCCATGTTAAATAGTATGTGACTCAGTATCGGCATTTTGCATAATCATGAGCAAACTGAAAAAGTATAAATAAAAGTCACTGTCTTCAACATATTTGGGACTCACGATTTAAGAAATGCTGGAGTGTGTGCAATTAGCAACACTGAGTATCCCCTCAGTATTTTGGGTTCTCTATTCAGTCATTCCATAACCATGATTTTTAAAAATTAGGATACGACAGCATGTATTTTATTTCTTAGTCATAGAATTATATATGGTCAGACTTTGTAATTCACATGCTAAAGATACATGGATATGAATTTTGAACAATAATTAAGAACTGAAAAAATAGTTTTGCTCATTATTTACTGTAGGCTACATACTCAGCTCATTGGCAAGCAGAAAGGACCCGGTTTTCGACATTTTATTTTCAGGGATATTAGCTAAATCACAAGAAACTCAAAGAAACTTTAAATTTTATCTAGTAGACTTCTATTAGGCACATGGAAAACATTATTTTCCATTGGCATTTATGAAATGAAAACCCATCAGGGATCTTTTTCCATAGTTTTGCAAAACCTTTGAAGTTTCAAAATAGGCTGGACATTGCTAATGCATTCAAAATGCATTCTGCATTACAGTTGCAAAACAAAGGATGCATTTACAATCTCCAGTGGAAAATAAAACAGGAAATAGTACACCTAAGGAAACATCTAACGAAAAGTAAAAGGCATATATATATATATACACACATATTCACTCAAGACTTGGAAAACATATTTTAGGTATGTTCTTTTTTTTTTTTTTTTTTTTTTTTTTAAAAAAAAAAAAAAGCAAAATGGCTTTTCTCAGCAAGAAACTGCATGTAATGTACCATGGAGTTTTTTTCATGTTTTATTTTTCTGGATGTATTCCATAAATCGTGTGGAAAAAAGAGGTTCCATATGATTTCTACTTGCGAGTTCTTGTGCCAAACCATGTAATCCTACTTCAGCCAGTAATACTTGAAGACAGGAATAATATTTGGAATATTATATGTTTTTCTTTAATAATTATGAATATATATATAACTTGTTATATTATTACTTAATAGCAGACTTCTCATATGAATGCAAGTAACTAACAAAGGTGTATATCATATGCTCACTTTTTTTTTTTTTTTTTTTTAAATCTTTAAGCACAGCATTTTTTCAGTTGTAAAAATAAGATTTAACATGAAGACCAATTTAAAGATTTAAGGAAGCACATAGTGAAGTTCCTTGTATTAATCAAATTGCTAACAACCTATGGGATATACTGCAAATTCCTTTGCCTTCAAACATTTCCATACCTTCAGGGACTCTCCAAAGCAGAACACTTACAATGCATTGTGTGTTGGAATACATTGTTTGTATTCTGCAGTCTATTCAAACTGAAGATGAAAACTCTACATTTTAAGGAGTACTGAGGCAGTACATTATTTGTTGCAGTTCAACACAGTGCTTTTTGAAACTCACTGCACTGTGTACCTTCTGTTACCATTTCTTCCCATTTTTAAGACTAGAAAATATTGATGGAAACCAGGTCATGTAAGTAGGAAAAAGTACTTTAAAAGACTTCTACTTCATGCAGATACACCTGAAACAAATACCATGTGTGTTGTCTGTTTGGTTAGCTTAGGCTTTTGAAATCTAGGCAGGATCCCCAGTCTGAACATTAAAGCAGGATGAGATTTATTCTGTACGGTTTCATCATTTGTTACAATCTTTGTCACAAGAAAGGAAGAGGGAACCTTGTGCCATTTTCAGCTCTTGTTTAATATCTTCTTCACAGGAAAATGCTGCCAGGATATTAAATTCATCTGTTCTTTTGGATAATAAGGATGTAGTGTACCATTTTGACCTTTCTAAATGCTCTGTTTCAAATTGCTGTTCATTAGATTTTTTTTTTCTTGATTAAAGTCTCACTAACCTGTAGAAACAGATGGAATAAGACCTAGTGAAGGCATAGCCTATCAAGCATGATCAAAATAGTACCACATATTTGTATAGCTCAAGGGCTATAACAGATATTAACACATTTAATGCTAGATTATTGATGTATTCAGTCATAACAAAGAAGTTAAATGATGTTTATTTAAAGTTTCCTCATGACAATTCAGAGTCTTGAGCTGAAGAGCTTCTATTTGGTTCAAGGTCTAATTTTTAGAATGTGAAAGACTTTATTTTGGGGATCTGTAGAAAAGTTTTAGAGAAAAAAGTTGTAAGAGAACTGAATTACTGTCCTCAAAGGGAAATGTAATTACATGATAAAATATGTATGACTGAGACCCAGATTCATCTTGGTTGATTTATAGTTTCTTAACTTCAGAAATAGATATTAAGGGCAGAAGAAATTGTGCATTATTATCAAGTCTATCCTCCTGCATGGCAGAGTCCCAGAATTTCTGTCAGACTTCATAGCTTCAGTCTAAGATGTGGTATATCTTTCAGAAGGATAAAGTTTACTCCTACTGTTAAAAAATTCCATTGTTATTTTTCTTGGGAGTGGAGGTGGAAGTGACAATCAGAATAGAATTCTTGGCCCCCTAATTATACATTCCTTCCTCCTAAATTAGAAGGCTCTTAATTGTCACAGATACTTTTTGCCTGTAGGTATCTAATGGTTAAGACAGAAGTCAAGTGACTTCTGTCTTAACAAAGCTAGTAGATAGAACTTCACCTTTGTCTTGCTCTTGGTGCATTTTCCCCTTCTTTTTTTTTTTTTTTTTCATTTCAAAACTATTTTATGTATATATACATATATTGATTTTCAATATCCTTTTCAACATAACATAATAACATATGGCTTTCCAGTAAAAGTCATGCAAATGTGGACAAATAATTCTTCACAAATTTGTGTTTACTGTTTAATTATTAAGTCTTACAAAGGGTTATATTTGTCTTCAAAAAGCATCCCACTATCCAGCTTATTATCTAAAGTGACACTATGTCCTTAAAATTACTGCTTTTCTGGCTAATTTGGGAGAAAATCAGATTAAAGCAAAATAAACTATCAATTGAAACAAAATAAAAACAATAAAAAGACACAACTTGTCCTTTTGTATAACGTTTAAGAAAAAAATCAATATCCTGCTCACTTGTGTTCACTGTTTGGTTTTGCTATCTGTAAATTCTTGTATTACTAAGGCTCTTAGCTGGAAGTTTAAGACTTTAGGTTGTTTTCCTCTTTCTTTTCAATAGCCTATGAAAATCATAGTGAAGTGGTTTTGCCTATTATAAACCTCTGACCTGGAGAACCCCCCAGTCTTGGGACTGACGTTTCAGAATTAAATAAACACTCAGTGATAAAATTACTGCTAATGGTTCTCGGGAGAGAGAATATCTCTATGCTGGTGTCAATGTTATGATTGTCTCCTAAGGGACTGTGTTGTCTGTTAGAGCAATTTGTTAACTGTTGTTTACTTTTTGTGTCTCTATAGAGCAGTAAGTGTTTTAAAAGCAGTAGGTAAGAATCTTTGCATTAGCATTTACCAAACCAAAATGTGCAACAGAAAAATTGTATTGGTGGAACATGAGAAACAGCCTTGTCTGGGCAGTAAAAGAGGCAGTGAATTTCTTTTAGGTGGTTTGTATCACACCCACAAGTATTAAGAGATGAACATGGGGATGCAATGACAGGTAACAATTCACTTGGTTCTCTGTAGGAAAACAGATTAGTACCATTAAGAAGAGCAATAGCTTAAAGTTCGGAGTATAATACACTATCTCAGGCATGTTTTTTTTTTTTTTCCCTGAATCTGAACACTAGTATTAATGAAAACCATATTTCCCTAGAAAAGAAGCAGACCTCCAAGGAGCAGTTTTAGCTGCAGGTTATACCAATTGGTCTGCACTATAATGCTGGATCTTGGGAGAAGGCATATGATCAATCAGAAAGGGGTTACAATGAAACTAGATACTGTATATACTAATTTCTCACTTTCAATCTGTATAGTACTGTAGTACTATAGTACTATACATATACATACATAGTACTATACATGGTACTATAGTATACATAGTACTATATATATATATATATATAGTATACATAGTACTATAGTACTATACTATAGTACTATAGGTCAGTACTGAGAGGAAGGAGCAAAGCCAAAGCAAGCAATTTAGGATCCATTCAAAGATCCAGTATTCATGTATGCACACATGTGGGTACCCAGGCACCGGCACACACAAAACACACATGAGATGTGAACTTGCAACCTTTTCTAGTATCTATGTATTTCAAATAGCAATATGGCAATGCACCACAGAATGCCCTGTTCTGTTGTCAAAATGCCTTTGAAACAATAAAATGCATTCTTATAATATTTTTAATTGGAGGGACTAGAGATTACAGGTATAAACTAATTACTGTAGTCTTATCTTAAGTAACTATACAAAACATAAGAAGATCCCACTGAATCTATATATTAGGGAAAAATGTGGTACAACACCATGCATGGCTACTTTGCCCATCTACATGAGTAATCTGAATCTGTTTAAAGACCACAAATGTTTTGTTCTGAGCTATAATAAAACCAGCTACCCATAAAATGGAGCCATATGGCTCTTCCTTTTCTCAGAATGAGATTGCTGTCACTTACCCTGTTTTAAAAGTGCTACATGGAGAACTACATAAATGCATCCTATAGACAGCAGGGCTAAGCACTTTCATTTTTTGCCTAATATCAAGCCTACATAAACTTCAGTATCATTGATTTTATGTTTTGTTTTGAAGGGACTGTTAAGAATGGGCCTGGAGAATAACAAACGCACAAATACCATTCAAGATGAGAGGCAAGAAAGAGTAAAGTCTAATTAAATAAACATGAACAGTTGTGATATGGTATGTTGATGGCATTTACTGGTGCCAGCTTAACTTTTCAGGGCACTCTGGCTTTTAGTTAGAAAAATATAAACTAAGTAATATAAACTTTCCTATAAGTAGGAAACAGTTTTCTGCCAGGCCTTTGTAGAAGGGACAGGGATTCAGAGATTTTCATAGAATCATAGAATCGTTAAGGTTGGAAAAGACCTCCAAGATCATCTGGTCCAATCATCCTCCTATGACCAATATTACCCACTAAACCATGTCCCTAAGCACCACATCCAACCTTTCCTTAAACATCCCCAGGGATGGTGACTCTACCACCTCCCTGGGCAACCTGTTCCAATGCCTAACTACTCTTTCTGAGAAGCAATTTCTCCTAATTTACAACCTGAAAAGAAAGAATTTTACATTAGAGTAGATCTGATTATGTATATGAAATATTTTTTATGTACTCACAAATATTTTACCATAAGCGAAAACACAGAAAACTAACTTAAATTAAATAATTTGAATTTATGAATGATTTCTGAGGTTAAGTTTCTTCTTCTTCTTCTCCTTCTTCTTCTTCTTCTTCTTCTTCTTCTTCTTCTTCTTCTTCTTCTTCTTGTCCTTCTTGTTGTTTTCCTTCTCCTTCTCCACCTTCTTCTTCTTCCTCTTCTTTTTTCTTCCCTCTGAGCTATATATATGTCATATGCACATTCCCTGGTATGGATAGACTGGATATAGATACCAGGGGATATAGATATTCCCTGGTAGCTGGATAGACTGAATTACCCAATTCAGAATACCCTGAATTACCAAAAAATAAAAAATACCAATAGTAATTTTTTGTTGTTGGAAGCTAGATGTCAAGGACGCTTCTTCAGAATTGATTCTCTAAATATCACTTTAGGCTTGTCTTCAAATTCAGTGTTGTCAAGTCATTAAATCCTTGTGTTTACATTTATTTCATTTAAATTTCCTTTATTTTCTGTAGGAAGTGTAGCAGTCCATACTCACTGACATATTTTGAAATAAACAAATACAAAGGCTTTTAATTCCTGTAGGGTTTTTCTTCCTGTTGTAGTACTGATCAAAGGGGTGTGCAGGTGTACAATAAGAATATAGAATCACAGAATCACAGAATAGTAGGGGGTTGGAAGGGACCTCAAGAAATCACCAACCCCCCTGCCAAAGCAGTTTCCCTAGAGCAGGCTGCCCAGGTAGGCATCCAGATGGGCTTTGAATATCTCCAGAGAAGAAGACTCCACAACCTCCCTGGGCAGCCTGTTCCAGTGCTCCGTCACCCTCACCGTGAATAAGTTATTTCGCATGTTGGTGCGGAAATACCTGTGCTCCATTTTGTGGCCATTGCCCCTTGTCCTGTCCCCACAAACCACTGAAAAGAGGTTGGCCAAATCCCTTTGTCTCCCACACTTAAGATATTTGTAAACATTAATAAGATTCCCTCTCAGTCTTCTTTTCTCCAGGCTGAACAGAGCCAGGTCTCTCAGCCTTTCCTCCTAGGGAAGATACTCCAGACCCCGTAGCAACTTTGTGGCCCTCTGTTGGACTCTTTCTAGGAGATCCCTGTCTTTTTTTGTACCCAGAACTGGACACAGTACGCCAGGTGAGGCCTGACCAGGGCAGAGTAGAGGGGGAGGATCACCTCCCTTGACCTGCCGGCCATTCTCCTTTAAATGCATGCCAGTATCTCATTGGCCTTCTTGGCCACCAGGGCACACTGCTGGCTTGTTTTCAACGTGTCATCCACCAGGACCCCCAGATCCTTCTCTGCAGAGCTCCTCTCCAGCAGGTCATCCCCCAGTCTGTACTGATACATTCGGTTGATAGTAGAATTGCAAAATGATGATGAACTAAACTTGGTAATTAAAATAAAAGTGATGACTTTAATTTCCCAGGTACATTTGTGATTCCAAGAATATTTATCATAGGTTTTTCACCAAAATATGAGACATTAATATTCACAAGTTGAAACAGAAAAAAAAGTTGAAAAACCCTGAATAGATTCTATTGATGGTGGCTGTTATAATGTATTCTGCATTTTAATATTAGAAAGAATTCTCTTTTTTGTACAAAAGGTACAAATATTTTTCTACAATAGAAAATAACCCAAGGTTTGGGACACTCTTTGCCAGTATTATTACTGGCATAGAACATATCTCGGATAAGAAATCAAAAGATAATTTTTTTCACCCAAGTTGGTGTTCTGCTTATGAGTCATGTACAGATTTCTGCACATGCAGAAACCCACAGCCAGAACAGGATATGGATAATCATGGATATGATTAAAGAGGGACAGTTCTTATTTTTTAGGCCTTGCTTGAGGTGAATAAGTAATTCAGTATGATAAAATCTGTAAGGACATGAATTATGTGACAGTAGAATAATAAAATCAAGGATCAAATGTACTGTTGCACAAACTACAAATACAAATTCACTGTACCATGTCAATTTTAGTGTCAAGGCTGCAGCCATAGTAAAATATGATTTTCTATTGTTACTAAGGCCTTTTGGGTATGAGTAAGCATTAAGAAAAACTAGATTTCCCTTGAGTGATTTCAGGATATGGGTTATTGCAAATTATGAACCTTAAAAGTCAGAGCAACAGGAAGCAGCTTTTTCTCCTGTTAGAGGTAGAGAATTGGTCTCTAACAGGTAAAATATACACAGCATGTTATTTAATGTGGAATTATGCTTTCCTCTACAACTTGGTTAAAATGATGCCTGGTGAAATTATACTATTTTGAAAAGTGAAATAGGTGAATATCAACACTAGGATTCAGGGCATGTTTTTTATTCTGACTAGAACTTTGGATTTCTTATGACAGGGAAGATATAACAGCATAGAAAACAAGACCCACATATTTACATTAAAAAAAAAGTTAGTTATTTTGATAATTCTGAAGTAATTCAAAATCACAGACCTAAAATTTAACACCAACCCATCCTACGTGTTTAATTAACGAAAAAAAATAAAAAGCTTCTTTTCATATTACAAAGTAAAATAAAATCTAATGACATTAGACATAAATAGAACATAGAAATAGAGTATTGAAAGTGTTTATTAAAATGATTAAAATTGCACTTAAGGGTACTTTACTGATTTTAATTTTTATTATTTTGTTGCAGTTTTAAAGTGTTGATCTTTCACATGTGGACAATCTCTGTCTTCCTTAAATTTTAGAATTAGTGTCCCCAGCAAAACAAATTTGTGGAATCAAAAAAGATGTAATATATATACTCTTCAATTTGTATGATTCTTAAAAATATAAGGTCTCAGCCACTTCATGATGCATCATATCTGTAGAATTTAATTGAAGGCTTGATTTCAAAACTGAAGTCAGTGTGACTCAGTGAAGGTTTGGATTGGCTAGAATTTGAACACCTTTGTTCTCTGTGTTTACTATGGCAAATAGCCACCCTGAATTTCCAGTCCTGGATAAAGAATGCCAGTCATGCATGTAACATTGAAAGTGAAAAAATATGCATTGAGAGGTGAACAACAAGGAACGAGGCTTTATACTTCTTGTTAATCCAAACATTTGTGTTTCTGATTTAGGGATTATGGCTCAGCAGATGCCAACTGTTTACATTTCAGAAAATGGTACCTCTGGTATGTATGTACAGCTCATCCTGAAGTGAGTCTGCTTGATCTCTATAAATACTAGGAGGTGATGTTGTACTTTAATAGAATTAAGGAAAATCATGGAGATTTTTATTGGTATACAGACCACACTCAGAGAACACCACTGAAATGACTCCATGTATCCCATTTATTAAACCATTTTATGTGCTCTTACATTTAACATGGTATAATTTTAGAGACCAATCTGATAACCTTCACACCTATGATTAGACACACTGAGATGAATAGGGATTCTCATTACTCTAATAAGATGATTTTTTTAAAAAAATAATTTTAATTTTAATTTATTTATTTTTCGATCAGTCTGACACTTGGAACATCCTTACAAGTATTATTTTTGGAGTTGTATGTAGTTACTCAGAATACTGGGTGAGCAGGAGCAGCTCAGAAAGCACAACAGGCAGTTATGGGTAAATAGTGATGATTTAATGCCATCTTTTGTAGCTTATGGTAAGTTGACCCTTTGTAGTTTTAGTAAAAAAGCTTAAATGAGTTTTCATATTCATTTTTTGAGGTTATTACATTTATTACTTTATACTTGCTTTGCTTGGATCAGTATCATTCAAATCTGTTAAAGTATGTGCCTAAATACATTATTATTTACTCTTCACTCAGTTGCCCTTCACTCTTCTTTTGTGCTTGACAAAATCAGTTTTGTTGTCCCTTTTCCAGATGCTCACAGAGAACTAGTTTTGCCAACCAATTTCCATATGATAGAAATACTTGCCATTTGGTTGATAGGACAGGAAAATGCCATATTCTGCTAATGTACATGGAAACCTGTACATCATGGTCTTTGAAATGCTACTTGCTACAGTGTTGTTACACTTAGTGTAAGCTACAGCTCATTCTGTCAACTGAACTGACAGCTACTGGGATGAGCTTAATGCTTGTCTACACCTCTTATATACAAGGAAAATAACTGTTTTTCACTCAAAATGTATATTTATGAGTATAATTATGAGTAAATGTATATTTATTTAAAATGTATATTTATGAGTTTATTTAAATAAAAAATATTTCTGGGGCACAAAGAAGGTAGAGCACCTGAGAAAGAGACCTGGAACACAGAAATAGTATATATGGATAACATTTTTGTAATTCAGAATGTGTTTTCTAGTGTTATTATATGATGCATTAGAATAGGCTGCAAATGTCTCACAATCCTTTTACCCTATTCTGTGGTGCTGTGCAAAGATAGAATTTCTGATTTTTATAGACAGATGACATAGTTCCTAAGAAGTGAAATGGCCTTCCAATTAAATATCCAGTCATTATGAGAAACCTTGCACATCTACTTGTACATCTACTGCATTATTATCATGCCTTAAAAACCTCTCTTGATAAAGATCGACTATTAGAAGCTGGATAAGATTATGATAACAAACAAGAGGAATTGTTAAGCCATATTAGAAGATTAATATTGCAGCACCTTGGTATTCATATCAAGACTGAGGTTAAATACACTTCAATTAAAATATAAGAATATGACTGACAATGATGTCAAAAGAAGAAGAACATAAAAAAATAAAATAGTTTAGATTTGAAAAGACTGTTAAGAAATTTCAGAGATGTGGTTGAAGGAGGCAACTGAGAAATATGTTGATGGGTCAACATGCATTTTGACAAAATGCAGAATTAAGTACTTTTGAAGTCTAGATACTAAAATATATTCCTTGATTTTATGTTCATTGTATTAATAGAAAATATCTAAAAGTTGTGGCCGTCCCAACAGAAACAGAAGCTCAATACATAACAGATGTCCAAGAAACAGAAAATAGTTGAATGTGAAATGCAATTAGAATATAAGATTATTTTATAGCCCAAAGGTGTGCTTGAGTCTAAAGTGCTTGAAAAATTATAGTGACTAAAATGGAAACTAGTGTCAATATTCCCTATTGATGACAGTTTCCTTATTAATTTAATTTTGAAACCAGCAAAACCAGAAGGGTTCAGAGGTAGATTATAATTTTTTCTTTATAAGCATAAAATGAACAAATCCCTAAGCCAAAATATTAGCAAGTACTGAGCTAAAACTGTTTTCACATACGTCATAAAGATGTGTTTATAGGCGATGGAAACAGCCATAATTCTGATGAAAGCACATCTTGACACCCCCAAAAAAGAATAAACCCACTCAACCCCATTTTCATCTTCTATGGGAACCCTGCTGTTGAACTCTCTTCTGCATATCTAATATAAAAAAAATAAAAAATCTAATGTAATGTGACATTGTATTAAAGAAATATGTATATTCTTAGAGTAAAAATTATCAAGTTATTCAGATTAGGGATTAACTTTCTCTGTTGGCACAGTTTTTTTTCTTATGTGGACATGATCACTGCTGAGACACTGTTACAAATGTCTGATATTCCTAAATTTTCATCTAGCTTGGGTTTTGGCACTGGTTATCCAGCAGATCGCCAGTTTGTGTGTACATCCCTCCACCTGGAAGAGGTTCTCTGTTTATCAGTGTAATTGCTCATTTCCAAAATCCAGCATGTGTTAACATCACATGGTGGATTATATCCCTGTTACATTTCCTGAGAGATCGGGGTGGTGCATGTTGATGGTTATAGTCTTTAACCCTTACCAGAGTAGGATTGTGACATAGGTCATTTCTTATTTACAAAAATGTTATTAATTTGTTGCCTGTTTTAATATTCTGGAAAATGCTGCATATATTTACACCCCCCAACTTGGCCATTGCTTGAAACAAACAAACCAGAAAGCTAGATTCAGTTTGGAGGCTTCAACTTCATTCAAGCACGCTGTTAAAACTATATAGTTGTTTTGGCAAGGAAGCTTCCTGTGTTAACATCTGTCTTTCTGCACAGGTCTAGCTACAGGAGTTGCTTCAATTCATCAGCTGAAGTCTGTACTGTCACATAGTTTTGCAGTAACATAAACTGGACTGGTTATGAGTAGTTTCTTTGCAGCCACTGTTAAGATCCATTCAACATCCCATGTCCCTTGTCCAGCTTTCTGTTGACCATCCTAAGCATCATCTGAGATTTACAGGATTTATTTTTCTCAGAAAAAAAATCTTCAAAATTCTCTAGCTTTGTGATTTCATCTTCCACTTTCGTCCTGAAATTCCCACCCCTCTAACAGCCCCTTCACTTTCTTAATGCAGTTATCTAGGGAATAATGAAGAGAATCTAGTTGTTTATACACAGGAACTGCTGTCCTAACTGAAGGCTTTGAAGCTGTAACTATCTCTTGAGAGTCCTTTGCTGTACCATCTCTGTTCAAAAATGTTTTCTTAAAATGACAAGAGTAAAAGTACTTTAAGTAAAAGTACATATATCTGTGGAGATTCATACTGAAAATTTCTTTACATAAGGATGACGGTTTGGTGAATGGACCTTAAATTAATTCTATTTGTACTGCAATATTCATCATGTTTTGCTGCCATGTTTGCTATAAAAGGCTAACCACCAAAGTTACTTTAATACATCTATGTGCAGATCTTATATCAGCTTCATATAAGAAGTGATTAGCAAAGGCAGGGTAACAGAAAAGACAGGAAACAGCAGCTGAAAGCTAGCTCCTAAATTAAACCTTGAGGAAAAGTTCCACTTGCTTAATGGCTATTCCACTGTGCAACACCAAAGACTTTGGAACTGCATGTGTTTAGTGTCCAATTTTAGACATTTATGCATAGTGAACTTTAAAATAGACACTTTAATCTCAAAGTCAGTGGACATTTCATGCATTATCCATGCATTATCTACACATTAGCAGGCAGACAGAAGGGAAGCAAGAAAGCTGACACCACTAATTAGATTAGGAAATGTTTGGGAACCAGTAAAGACTATGATGGGAAAGGCAAGTCTCCTTCAGTAGAGGAGGAAAGTAGAAGGGAAAAGCTGATAAAAATAGACCCATCTTCCTGTGATTAGAAGAGGATGCACATGTCACATGGGACATTGGAAAAACAGGTCCTACTTTCTCAGATATCAGAAGGAGAAAATGTAGAACTGTAGTATCACGTGCTGGGATGAATGAAGGGGCATCATTTTATGCAAAACTTTGTATAAGTGCGTATAATTGTCATCCCATCTGATTTTTTAAATTAAAGAGGATTTACACAGAATAAATGGAAACACTCAGCCTTGCTGTACTCAGGGTGCACTAAAAAGAAATCAAATACATTCTGTTGTGGCTGCATTGAATTTTTAGCTCTGCCAGCTTGGACAGAGCTCGACAGTTTTCACAGCCTTCAGAGACTCTTTAGACACCCACAATGATCCCATCTGTTTATATTTGTTTTGCTCTAATACAATAGTGTAGGACTCTCAGTAACACTGTCCATACTTAGGGATCGTCTCTCATCCCAAAATCTACAAAGGAAAGAGATATTATTCTATGCTGTTTTTAGCTGCAATAAATTTCTGCTGCAACACCTTACTCTCCATCAGTTGTGCTGGCCTTTCCTAGAATCCTAGAACTTGTGCACAATAGAGTGCATATGGACAGTGAAGCATTTACCAGTTTCTGTATTTAACTGTGTTCAAATTCAGAAAAAAAAAAAAAATATATATATATATAATTTTATTTTTTTCTATCATTTCCCTGCTCACATGCTCACATGTTTGAGGTTCAATTTATTCTTCTGGGAAATCTGTATGAAAGTACGCATACACGAATGACTCACCTACCAACTCGCTAACTTGTTCCCATGGCACATCTAAATGCTACCTGTGCAAACAATTCAGAAGAGACAAAATAATAATGAAACCAAAAGGTGACTGGGGAAAAGTGTGAAGACTTTGGAGAAGGTTGTGAGTACACAAGGGAAAATGAATTCTAGCCTACAGAAGAATCAACATTAGTGATGAGGTATAAAGCAAAAAGTATACTACTTGATCTCCAGACGGAGGTTGCTGAACTGGCAATTAGAAACTTGTCTTTCTACCTCTAATTTGATTATATCTGATGGGAAGTCAACAAGGATTTTTTTTTTTTTTTTTTTTTTTTTTAAATAAAGTCACATTTCAAGGAAAGCTGTTGAAATGCAGCATTTATTGCTACTTTTCAAGGCAGAGTTAGAAGCGAATCACTTCACATCTTCCTCAGTAGCTTTTATATTAGCAAATCCTCATATACTAAAGAGCAAAATGATGGTGATAGCAGAAGAGAAGGGGTTCTTTTAATTTGCTTTGCTGTTTTGAAAATCCAGTGACATGAAAAACCTAGCTAAATGCCATTGGTTTATTCATTCTCTAGGTGGCTTTAGAAACATCTCTTTGCTTCTGCAGGATTGATAATTGCCTGGAAAGGTGAAATTCAGTGATTATTTCAGATGTTAAGAATAAACAGTGAAGCCTCTGATGAGACTTGTACATACTAACAAAAGCTACAAAAGTTATCGGACTGCATAATGTTCATGACTAACCTGGAACAGAATTAGAATCCTATTCTATGGGAATAACAGAATGAATGGAGAACAGTTATTAGGATTAAATGTACTGTAGAGAGACATGAAGCATAAAGCCATAGTTAATGACTTGTGATCTCTCTTCCCCTCCTTTCCATCAATACAGCTTCTTTATTCCTCTTTGGCCTATATAATTCAGGTATATGCTTCTTATCCAACAGTGCACAATCATGTTTATGTATCTAGTCTTTTCCTTCAGAGCTCAAATAATGGTAACATGTTTGTCTGTTTGTTTGTTTGTTTGTTTATTTAATAGCAACAATGCAATGCCGCTAATATGTGTGAATTAAATGAAAAATATTATACTGAAATCTTATGCCTGCCCAGTAAAAATGAGTCCAATTTGCTTTCTACATCTTTGTTTCAAACACCTCAAAAGAAAAGGTGTTACTGAAACTAGAGTATTCTTTTAGCATGTTTACTTCTTCATCTGATATTCTGATCTCTAACATCTGCATCAGTAGTCTGACACTGCAAAGCAAAAAATGCACTGTTCTTTCCTCAGATAAGTCACTTGCAGGATATTTCAAGGGTGTCTAATAGGTCAAGCCAGTATATCGTTACACAACTATGAATGTCTTGAATTTTTCTCCTATTTCAAGTGACAACACAAACTGTTTAAATATTTCTTGAACTAAAAAGATTTCATATCCTTTATTTTGATTAGAACAAAGTTGATACCAAGTTCTTAATGAATAAAAAACATATCCACTGTTATTGAATAAACAAGTTGCACATCTAAAAGGAGGAATTGTACTTCATACTTATTTTAATGGATTTTTTAAAGACATATATGTTATTAAATCACATTATTGAAAATATTGAAAATATTGCAAAATGATACTAATATTTTCAAAACCTAAGATTAAAATTAGCTTTCCTGTTGCTGATGAAACTCTAGAAAACACAGACCCACATTTTGGAGTTAAAGTTTTCCATCTTCCACATCCTGAGATTGGTGAAATAACCTGCAACTGGAGGAAATCAAAACGCAGAAGTAGTTTCCAGCTGTGCACCTCTAAATAAGTGACCGAGGTTTGCAAGAACAGTTAGGAGAGCTGATAAGTATGTTGAGTTAATCAAGTAAGAGTGTGCTAAACTTTGCTACTCTTCTCCGAACTGGAATAAATTCTTAGATTATTCAAATTGATATTACTCTCTTGGCACTAGTACAATAAAGTACTGATCTTAAATCCATGAGAATTTACCCTGGTAGTACTGCTGTCTACAAGATGTCAAACTGTTTTGTCAATGTCTTCTGAGTATAATATTACTTGGTGTGAGGAATGATCATAATTCAGGTATTAGAAATTACATCGTGCCCTTGGGAGGATCTGTAAAAATCAGAGTTTTTCTGGCAATCTTGTTTCCTTTTACAGTCCAAAGGACAGAAGCTCTTTTCTTTCACAAACGTTGGAATTTGCAATGTGTACGGTTCACTCAGAGGACACCAATATCTCTGTGACAGGATGGAAGGGAAGATGACGGTACACAGTTTTAATGCTTTTCTTTCGATGCTGGTTCTTTCAATGCTGGTTCTTGCAATTGCTGGTTCTCGCACCACAGGAGAATGTTTTGACTCTATAGGAGCACAAAATATGGGGTTTTATGGCAAGATTCTTGCATACAGTGTGGTCTTGCACTCATCTTTTGGAAACAAATTCAAAAGGGACTGTGTTGAATTTGACTGAAAGTTTGAGGAGAGTCACAGAGGAAGAAGGGATAAGCATGGCTGTATACTCATGGACCTGCTCCAACTAACTACACATGGTCTTCTAAAAGTAGGATGAAGATTTGGTTCAAAAGGCTACAGGCAGAAGGCCTTGGGACATAACTTGGGGCTTATGAAAGTGCATATATGTGACAGAAATCCCTAGTTAAAAAGAGCCAGTCACCAAGTTTCCTGCTCAACTGTGGTGTCTCTCCAGAGATCCTTATTCAATTATTAATGCATCTGCAGCTAATTTCATCACGCAGAGTGTGAATTTGTCTTTCCACGTTGAGTTCTAAGGGAATTTTTTAAGAAATATAGAACTTGTCAGCACATGAGAGTCAACACATTACTGCTGTGCTGCAGCCATTTATAATGAAACTAAAATGAGCACTCACTTGTTTGGCATTAATTTAATGTCCCACTTAGCTCCTATCAGATGTAAATAGCTGCTTCATCCATTTAAGCATTTCTGTTCGTGCACATAATGAAGCACTCTGTACCTGTCAAGTAAGCAGAATTCATAACTGAAATAAGAAATGGATGAAGAAATTCAATGTTCTTAATATTAAGGCTTTACAGGGGCAGCATCATATTTTTCCTGGCCACAGGTGTCCCACTGTGAAGTTCACCTTTTATCCCATGCCACAGAAAGCACACAAAGATGTGACATGTATACACATCCTAGCGTGCCAAAAATATTGAGAGGAATATCAGTTCAACTCATGGCACAGTTAACAACAGCTGTAGTTGTCAAACACACTCAAAACAAAATAAATTAGCTAGCCAGCCTCTTGGTATTTAAATGTTCTTTATGTTCTCTATTTTAGAAAAACACAGTTTAATTTTAAACGGCATTCTGTTTATGATCATATTCTCTTGAGGAAATTTTTTATGAGAATGAATGGAGATAATGACTGCCATTAGTCACTGTCATTAGCATAAAACATTAAAAACTACAATATTTATAACAGGCTATGACATGACAATTAAAATATGACTTTCTATCACTTGTGTATGCTTTGGCTACAGCTGGTTGCTATTTTCTAAAGTTAAAATGATAGAAGTCTGATAATGGTATATTTAATAGCATGTTCATCATTGTATCTAATTGTTTTCCACCACAGGGTATGAAGCTTTATGTCCTCTATCAACCCAGAACAAACAGTCATATTGCTTAATGGCTGTTCAATTAATGTTTATGGTGCTACTTTTATAACCTGAGTTACAAGACAAATAAACTCCAAGAAGCAATTTAAGAACCTTGGAAGCTTGATGGGACTTCCACCAATATTAAGCATTACTAAAATACCTACAGAATCCCACACTTGAGGATGAAATAGAAGACATTTAGTCAGTATTAGAAAATTCTTCTAGGATGCTGGTAGAATTGCCAAAAGAGGAGAAATCAGACCTTGATGCAGGATAAGATAGTTGCGTGACTTTGGGTAAGCTGCCTTGCAATTGCTGTTCATGCTGGGTTAAAACAGAGAAGACCTGTTCATCCCAAGTCGTATAAAGGTCATACTGTTGCTCAAATTGCAAAGTTAATTCCTGAGAGTGATTTATCCTCAGTAACCTAGATGCTCTCCACCTTCTAATAATTCTTTCTCCTATTTAGTAGAGCCCATGCTGTTTAAAAGGAAAGAAGAGTTCAAAAACCGATTTCTCTGTTACTGCCTTGGTGTATAATAATTTGTGTCTCTCCCTTTTGTACATAGGCTGTAGAGAGCAATGTAAAACCACTGTAAATATATTTCCACTGGAGAGTTGCCATTGTTCTAAATTGTGAAACCCAACGATTTCTTGCTTGTGTTATTAATTGTATATAGCAGTAATATATTCATTCAGAGCTTCCCATCCTAATTCAGACTACCTGATCTCTGGCTTTTAATGATGTATTACAAGCCTGTCACCTAGGCAATTAATCATTGATACTCTTCAGTTCCCCAAAGTAGCCAGACACACTTAGACAAGAAAGAACTAGATTTGAGGGGTGATAGAAATTTCTTTTCAGGAGCTACACATTTTTTCACCCCTTAAACTTTACTTGACACACTCATTGGTGGAAATATATTTTAATAGAACTGCTGTTACCCTGTCTCTCCTCTCAGTTTCCCAGTTTTAGTAGATCACTGTGAGGTTCATAAACAGGCAAAAATAATCTGTGAAGTTTAAAGGCTGTCAAGCCTTCTTGGCAACTTCTCTCCAGTGCAGCTGAGAAATGACAAACTTATCACCTAACTGGCTGGTGTATAAAGCTGAATGCTTTTGATTAGGAAGCAATGAGCCTTCCATTTTGGAGTTCATTTTGTGTTTCATAAGCACCTCTTCACTGAAATTATGCAGTTGAACTGCTTTGAATTTGGTTATATTAATGCTATAGCTTTATTTTTTGTAGTAAATACAGGCATCTTTTATGGTGTTACTGAACATTTAGGAATACTTCAGGATAGTAATAGACTTACTGTTATTTCGCATGTATTATTACTTGATTTTTTATTTTTTATTTTTAAATCCAATAATATATTTGAATAAGGCTGCCTGTGTTGCTATTAGTCACTTGTGCATTACTCCATATGTACTCACACTATATTTCCTCTCTGTTCCACTATCTACTGATGGATGAAATCCTAAGTCCTCAGCAGGTAAATTGTTCTCAGAGCTAGAAAGAATCCTGGTGTGAACCACAACAGCAAATGGAAAACTCCTGTATTAAGTCCTATGTTACAGACTTTGTGACTGATACTTTCAACAGCTAGTGCTGTGGAAGAGCACAGTGACCAAAAGCACATGTATAAAACATTAAAGTGATCTTCCAATGTCATATAACTTCATGAAATACTATTCAAATGTGCTGGGAAGCTTGAGGCACTTTTATCTTCTGATATACTTCCAGTTATATTTCCTTTTAGATTACTATGTAACTTCTAGCGATCTGCATGGTGAACCTTGGTAAAAAAAAGGCATTTCGTGTCTGGAGAACACAACATCTTGATTTGTCACCTTAGATATGGAGGAGGAGGAATGAATTTAACCAGATTCTATTGCTGAGCAGATTCATGTGGTCAGCTTGATAAATGTTAAAATAATATTCAGCTTTGACAGAATGGAGAGATCAGGGCACTGTCTACATTCTAAATTCAACCCTGACCAAGCATTTACAGAATCACAGAATCACAGAATTTTCTAGGTTGGAAGAGACGTTAAGATCATCAAGTTCAACCTCTGACCTAACACTAACAGTCCCCAGTAAACCATATCCCTAAGCTCTACATCTAAACGTCTTTTAAAGACCTCCAGGGATAGTGACTCCACCACTTCCCTGGGCAGCCCGTTCCAATGTCTAACAACCCTTTCGGTAAAGAAGTTCTTCCTAACATCCAACCTAAAACTCCCCTGATGCAACTTAAGCCCATTCCCCTTCGTCCTGTCACCAGGCACGTGGGAGAACAGACCAACCCCTACCTCGCTACAGCCTCCCTTCAGGTACCTGTAGAGAGCGATAAGGTCACCCCTGAGCCTCCTTTTCTCCAGGCTGAACAAGCCCAGCTCCCTCAGCCGCTCCTCGTAAGACTTGTTCTCCAGGCCCCTCACCAGCTTCGTAGCCCTTCTCTGGACTCGCTCAAGCACCTCCATGTCCTTCTTGTAGCGAGGGGCCCAAAACTGAACACAGTACTCGAGGTGCAGCCTCACCAGAGCCAAGTACAGGGGGACGATCACCATTTATTAACTCTGTATCAGTCTTATAAAGAGTGTTTACTCACCTGAATCTACATGCTGTGGAGGTAGCTGCAGAACACACCAGTAAGATTTATCGTTACCTAAAAGTTTAATATAGTTATTACTGGTATGGTTTACAGTGTCTTATATCTATTATCTTCAGGCTGAATATTCTCCACATTTCATTCTGTCTACTTTTAGGAAAATGCATGCAGTTATCCAATTCATCCTCTAACTTGCTTACCATTTTCCATAGATCATAACTATATTTTATGAGTAGAACAACATGTCCCAGTCATTAGGGTTGCAGTTAGACAAATCAGGTAGGCTCACTTCAGCTGCAATTCAAGCTATTAGTGAAATATTCATGTAATATATACATCTTCAGTACTTCTCTGGCTTTCCTTAACACCAGCTGCCTGTATCACAATCTGTAATATATTAATTTCCACAGTACCTGTATAAAGATGCAAGGGGATTAAAAGGTGTTTTGTGTGAGGATATTTAGATAGTCATGATTTCTGTTTTTTGAGATCCTGAAGTTGAGTCTAGTGAAAGCTGCAGGCTACTCAACACTTCTGAAAACAAAGATAAGTCTTCAGTGCTCAAATAGAGATGGAGTTTTTATGTTTAAAAACTTGTCAAGGGTCATCAACAGAGATGGCTTCTCCTAAGCAAATACCATTTATTTAATAACTCAAGGAAAAAGGTACAAGAGGTGAAAAAATAAAATAAAATAAAATAAAATAAAATAAAATAAAATAAAATAAAATAAAATAAAATAAAAGGTTATAGAAAAAAACTCAGTTCTGGAGAACTCCATAGGCCAGTTTCCATTAGATGAATAGTTAAAATGGGAGCTTTGATGTGAAGGCCTTGAATGACTGCTTCTATCAAAGTAAAGCTCTTGTGCATGGAGCCGTGTTTTTCTATACCTACTTTTCATCCTCTTATTCCACAGAAGAACACTGGGCACAGAACATGCCCCAGACTCTAAGCCAGGATTCAAAGACAATCATATATAACAGATTTTGTGTACACAGTTTAATTAATGAAATCTTGTTAATATGATATGCATCATCTGTAGCTTTTAATGTAATTGTCTCCCCAAACTGAAATCTAAAAATCCCGTTCCTTAACATTTTAATTATTAAGAATGGGACTAATTTCACCCCAACTAAATTATCTAAAAACTAGTTACATGGCCATCTAGTCTCCTTTTCTAAACAGTAGTGGGCATTTCATCCAATTTGGTTTTGACACATCTCTAAACTTGGGTCAGATCATCCTTTACTTTATACCTGACTGCCTTTTCTGCATTGAATATAGAGGGAATCTCAAGGAGAAATTTAGATATGACACACAACTCTGAGAGAGCTAGAGCTGGTTCATGGAATCAATTCTAAGACTTCTGTGTTGTTTTATTTAACTATCCTTTTTGAAATATTGCTTAAACACTATTTTAAGGAAAGTGTATTAAAATGACAAGGAAAGTAAAAAGGAAATAATGCTAATATTTCCTTGGAGACAGCATTACTTTTTGTTATGCATTTAGCAACATTTAGCAGCCTAGTAGTAGTATTTAGTAACATTTCCTTGTGATGGCATAATATCCTACAAAATCTACCTTTATATTTGTAAAAAGGAAAAAAAAGGACTTTCACGAAAAAATCTGATATTTTATATTGGTTTATGTTGATCTTTTTTTTTTTTTTTTTTTTTTTTTTCTGGAATATAGTGTCAATTGCTATAACAATGTATATATTTCCATAGAAATCTGTATGTCAAAATAGTTACTATACACAATGACTGATAATCCAACCATTAAAAGGTCAAATCTGGCATTCTATCTGTATTTATGGATCCACTTAACAAAAGCAGGGGGTCAGTATGGTCTTCTGGTCAAACTAAATATCGAAAAACCTGAATTTACAGTGAAATTGCCTGACATATGATTGTGTTTTAATGCAAGAGATTGGAAAGAAAACATACTTGTCTGAGTAAAAATTACTTATACTAGTGAAGTAACAAGGTCTAGGCCAAATTTTGAAGTAATTGTGGATGTCAGAACAGAAAGTAAGACCTAATCTCCCATTTTCCTTTGACTCATACAATGTGTCTGAAAAACGAATATAACATTGGGAATGTTGCTCATCTCTCCATAACAACAAAACGGTTTTAGTAGAACTGAAAATGTTTGAAATAGGCTATATTTATCCACAGACATATTAGGGTCAAGAATTCCTTAGAAACTGTAAAAAGTTGGTTACTCAGCTCCGAAATATCTACTTAGCCCTACATCACAAATCCAGGCATGTTGTGCTATAACTGCTCAGTTGTACAGGCCTCTGGTGTTCCTGCAAAAAATATCTCATCAGGGCTGTTAAAAGGAGGAAATGTGAAAATGGCTTCTAGTCCTTGTCTGAAAAATGTGTTTAATTGGCACATACTTTTGGGTCAAACTAATGGCTATCAAATAGAAGAAAATATGCTGTAGTGCAAAGGGAGTAGCTGAAAAAAAAGAATGTCAAAAAATGAAAGGAAGTCATGGAGGCAGATCAACCTTGTTTTCATGAATTCTATGAATTTCAATGTGGGGAAAAATCAGACTTTCCTTTCTTGCTCTACAGATTTCTGGTCACCTCTTATAAATACAAGAAGACTCTCCCACTCTTGTGAAACACCTTTCCATTTACTAAAGCCTGAAGTTACTCTACCAAGCTGAAAGGAACCACTATTCTGTGTTTGCAAGGACATTAAGTCATTTTCTTTAGTCAAAGAATGAAAATGATTATGTACCCAAGACTTACTTTTAAGTCATTTTAGGAAATGTAGCCCAACATCCAGGAGATTGGGCTATAAGCAAAATCTTCTATCTTGGCTATTCTCTATAGCATTCTGTGTGATACACAGAAACAGCTTCCCATTTCTCCTTCCATTTACTCTGTGTAAATAAGAAATCTTATTCCACACTGCTATAATGTGGAACACATTTCTAAGAGCTCTAAATTACTACATATGACACTTAATTATAATCTAATTAAACCCTTAAGAAATCTGCATATTTTCACCCATTTCTTGATCTCCTTCTCAGACCTACTTAAATCTAGAGTGTGAGTACTGTGACTGAGGGTTTATTTCTAGATTTACCTGAATCTCAAAGATCATATATATAAATATATATTCTTAAAGCTGGAGATGTGTTAGGTTTGAATAGCTTTTAACTACATTTGTTTAATTTTGTTTTCCCAAAGTATATTTCACTTAATTTTTCACACTGTACTGTTTATTAAAAGGCCAGGATTTCCTGTTAGAGTACAATGTTAACAAACTCTTGATAAATACTGCATTTCTACTGGCAGTCAGTCTTCATTCCATTCCCAGCTGAACTGAAGTTCAACTGAGAGAAGTGTACCTTACATAATGGCTTGGATACTCAGAGAACCCTCTAAACACAGTGAAAATGAAAGTAAAATTACCTTTATTCAGGACAACGTAATGGTAAAGATTTCAGAAGGCCCGTGAGTACTTCAGGCAGTAGAGAAAATTTATAGAAAGGCAGAGCCCAGATTTTATCACCATTTACAGAGAGAAAATCCTAGAGTGATAGAACAGAATCAAAGAATATCCTGAGCTGGAAGGGACCCAAATGGATCATCGAGTCCAATTCCTGGCTCCTCACAGGACCACACAAAATCAACCAGAGCAAAGTCCAAATGCTTCTTGAACTCTGGCAGACTGGATGACATGACCACTGCCTTCAGGAGCCTTTTCTGGTGCCCAACTACCCTCTTAGGAAGAACCTTTCCCTAACACCCAGCCTGACCCTCCCCTGTCCCAGCTCCATGTCATTCCCTAGGGTCCAGTCGCTGCTCTCTAACATTTTTATGTCATTTTTATACTTTGGTGCCTCAAACTGCACTCAGTACTTGAGGTGAGACTGCATCAGCACAGAATGGAGCATGATAATCACTTCCCTTGACTGGCTAGCAATGCCATGCAATCCTAATATGGCATGGGGAAAAAAAGTGTCATCGCTTTCAGAACATGTGACAACAAAGAATGGAGAGTCTGTCCTGAACTGCAAAAAAGTAACTTCGATTCTGTTTTCTTCTGTACAGTCACAAGGAACAAGGAAAGGACTATGGTTGGAATGGAGATATGGGAAGTGATGGTCTGTACAGGACTGTGGCAAACATTTCTGCTGCCATTATATGGAAACTGCCAGAGGACTTGCAGAATAATTCCACATCAGCTACTGATACTACTTTTTCTGTTTACCTGAAACCTTTTGGAGGTTGCTAGTTACCATCAATTAAGACTGAAAATGCTCTTTAATTTCACGTACTGTTTACTGAAGAACCAATCCCATTTCTAATAAGTAAATGCAATAACTATATTTTTATATGGCTATAAATAAGGTTATTGCATAAAAAACACAACTTCCTTATAAATATTTAGGACAGAAGATTTAGGAAATGTTAGATTTTTTATATTTTAAAAAATAGTTATACTAGGTTCTTTATATATATATATATGTGAGGTCATAGCTTTTAATTATAAGACCCCTTCCTACGTTCTTCTACACAAGACTGAACTCATTCAGGATATGAGCTTGAATTTATTTATTTATTTATTTAATTATTTTGCTGTTTCCCATCCATATTTCCACTGCTGTAGAATTATTTACTTTCTCACAGGCTTACATTGTCCACCATTTGTAGCAACAATGATACAATAACTGAACCTTATAAGCATTAATAAGTGTAGATTCAAACCACCTTATGAAGGTACAAATATTTTTCTAAATAAACAAATAGAGAACAGAGAGAAAAAAAACAGAGTTTGCAAAATATTTTAACATGACCATCTGAAGAGTTATCTCATACCAAGGGGAGATAATTTCTCAGAATACCTGGCATTTTTAAAAGCTTGTTCTGTGTTCAATATATGGCATAAATATAGTTTGATTACTTTTATGTTACTTCTGTGAGAAAGGCTTTCCTGACCACAGAAAGACAGAATAAGAACTTAAATGCATTATCAAACATTTCTATCTCAAAGTAACATATCTCATAGGTATATGCATGAGCTCTCTTCCCATGACAAAACTAAGGTGAACTAGTTTAGAACAACCCTCTCTCTCTCTGAAGACTGAATTATCTCAGTTTCCATCTGAATTATCTCACCTTTGGCACAGACTAAAAACATATAGACAAATACCTCAGCTCACCTGATAGATCACCGTGAGTCTGAGCACCAACATGTCCTAGAGAGGGTGCTAATGGTGGGTTTAAAATTCAGTGCTTTGGAGATTCCCAGTCTGAGGCTCAGTCCTTCAGATCCCACTGATTTATTTCAAGTGAAGTAGAAAATTCTCAATTCCCTGAGCACCACTCAAAAGGTACAGTACTTCTCTAAGGGCTCCAAAATTCTGAAAATCAAAACAAAGTTGGACACATTCAATGAAAAACACAGAATTAGTTGTCACATTAATATTTACCTTAAATGACTTAGGTAGATTCACAGCATCTCTGTGACAAAGTGTTAGTCTGGGTGACAGACAACTCTTGGAAGACATTGCCTTCCAAATTCTACAAGCTATGAAATAAAGAACTAACAAAAATAACAACATTTGCTACACAGTTCTGACACATTTCCTGTGCCCTGCAAGAAATACAAGTAGAATAGAAGAGCATGTGATCATCTGCTTAATCTCTAAAATAATCAATGTGCACAATAGAGCAAAAATGAGGATAAGGGACAAACTAAATGCTGGCATTTCTAGTTTTGAATGTTTGTGAGGTTACTGTATGGAACTTATGTAATAACAGCTTTCTCATCTAACTTTTTATTTTTATAATATTTTTATAATGCTACAAATTTATGAAGTACTACCTCCAATAACTTTTCTCCACCTCCAATCATCTATGATGGCTCATGGCCTGTGCACAGTAGTATGAACATGCTTTTATCAATGTAATAAAAAGACATTTGTAGCAGTGAATTTTACTAACAGCAAAACTGCCTTAATGCAGATAACTCAGCACAGTAATTATATTAATACTGAGCAAATTACTTCTGAGTGAGAATGGGAACTTTTGAGAAAGTGTTGGGTTGGAGTTGTGTTTAATTTCTTGATGACATACTGAGGTCTATGAGAAACTAGTTAAAACCAGTCTCTTCAACCCGTCAATGGAGAGATAAAAGGAACACGTAAACAGTGTTAATTGTTCTAACTTCTTTTCTGTAAACAAAGATCACTACACTGAATATATAGGTACCCTAGGTAGCTGTAGTGGCAAAAGCTAGGTATTTGAAGATGATGAATGTGCTACATATCTTCCCAGATGCCACACTAAGGTAACTTCACATAAAATTAAAAAAATATATATAATCTAATCAGTGGGGCAGGGTAATATGGCTATTTTAGCATAGCTTCTACCAAGTATATTGAGTTGGTAAAAGGCAACGTTTTTGATGTCTCATGATATTATTCCAAACAAGCAGATTTTCATTAAAGTAGCAAAAATAACTCTGTGATCCTCCACCCCCTGCCAAAGGCAACGTTCTGTTACAAATTGCAGGAACACGGGATTTGTAAACTGTGCAAAAACTCTCATAAATCAGAAGATGTTTTTCTATGATGGAAAGTATTAAGTAGGTAAAAATATCAGGCCTGCAAAATAAATGGTTAAAGTAAGCCAAGCACTCTGAATCTATATTAATAAGAATTAAGTGAAACCTTAATTCACCTCTTTTTCAGTATACATTTGATGTAGTCCTTAAAATTATTAAATTATTTTTTTCTTCTTGATTTTATGCACAAGAAGGTCTAATGAAAGACCAGCTATTTATTTCTTCTACCCTCATTATTCAATGTGTTGTTCCTTTCTATACTTGCTTAATTCTATTCAAATCCTTAACTTTTCTTGACAAAATTATGAATTTCCCACTTGGCTTTATGTGCCACTTTTGGATATAGTATGTGAATACCTCAGCAAGGTTAATAGTTTTTATTGTCATATATCTGAAGTTAAAACCATTCATAGCTCTTAAATAACCTGGGATGCACAAGACTTGATTTTGAAATTATACAGCACTTTGCATATTCAAGCACAACGCCTGATGATACAACTTGTAACTCTGATGAAAACCAGATCCCAAAATTTTTGTAAGAACTCAAGAAAATAAGAAACACACCATTTGTGGGCTTTTAGTTTGAGAAATTTGCCTATCATCATGCAAAACTCTACAGGTAGAGATATTGAAGGAGTATATAATCTATTCTATATCTATCTATATATAGATGAAACTCATCTGTGTGATCATGGGATTACTGAAAATAAAGTGACAGCTACCATAAATAGATTAACTTGATTTCCAAGTTGAGATATAGACTCAAATGGATTCCTGGGCAAATATTTTTAGCTGAAAATTTTTCTTGCACGTGGAAAAGCTAGTTTTGACATAAAAAGGTTCATCTTGCTGTTGGTACTGTAAAACTTCAATTTTCTGTGGATAACATTTTTAGTCTGATTTATATAGTGAGACCTCTTGTAAAGCTGTATCTACTTGGATGAAGGTGAAAGGGCCATTCAGGGTAACAGTGTCTCTGACAGAGAACTGCAATCACTATTCCTCGTTGACAGCTACAATTATCAGCAAGACAACAAATGGAGCAAAGGTCTACCAGATCATAGGCATCAGCACTATGAAAGGGTGCAGTATCTTGAACTACTCTTCCTGGGTCAAGGCTACTTCAGACTGCCTGCTAAGTAGGGCATTGGCTGGAATAACTCAATGCAGTGTTTAACAGATATGTCTTCTGTTTGAATACAATTAAATTATAAAAGATGACTGAATTTAGATTTCATATTCCCTTTTCAATTGTTGATATCAGCATGGACTTATAGAGAGTGAAACCTGAGTAAGATAATCTGGATTGAATTCTCTATCAAAAAGCTACTTTTCTTAACTTTGCTATCCTTACAGAGCATTCTAATCAATTGCTTTTGTCTCTACATGATGGATTTTAATATAGATCTATTAAAAAATGTACAATGTCCAAAATATCATACAGAATAAAGAAAAAAGCCCATCAACTTAAAGGATACTCTGAGGATATTAAGCTGAAATCATATATTATCACAAAGTAGTAGCATTCATTTGAATGAGAGTGACCTTGATCATCTTTTCATCTGAAGACATTATGAAAAAATGTTTTTTTTGGGAAGAAGAAGAAGAAAAAGAATAAAAACAGGAAAAAGTCATAGGTTGCTTGTCTAAAACCTCTCCACTGAATTTTTACAATGGTTGTATAGGGTTGTTATGAAGTTCAAGAAGAAAAAAAACGAGTTACTACTTGAGAAATTAATATGGAAAATGAATATGTTAAACCATCATGCAAAATAGTCTCACATTTTGTTCTCTTTGCAGAAGAAAATAAAAAGCCAGAATGATAAGAAGTCATAAACAAGGAGCTCAGCTCTTTGGTTCTCAAAAGCTTTGACTTATTACTGGTAACGCAGTGTATAGATCTTGTAATGCAAGGGCATATAGCAAAGGCATTCACTGTTTTTGTGAGAGCTTAAGTCATCCGTCATTAACTAGTGCATCCAGTGTGGCAAGAACAGTGTTAGACATGATATAAGCAGGTATTCTCATTTTTTATAATAACATTGCATAGTAACAATAAGAAGAAACTATATCTCAATTAAATCAATAAGGTACAGCAGCAATAAGAAGAAGCAAGAAACATTGTTTTAAAAATTAATTTTGCTCTCATCAGGGTACTGAAGCATTTCCATCATCCTACTTGTACATCCAAATAAATGTTGTAAAATATATCAGAAACTTTTGATCCTGTCTATACAGTATCTCGACAACTTCTTTGGGAATACACAGGATTTACAGAATCAACTACCCTGCCTCTTCTTTCATTTTTTTCCTTTTCATGTGTGAATATGTGTCCTTTACCACTACAGCACAGGTGTTATCTTTCTCCTGTAAAACTTTCTTCTGATGTACAGATCTGAAGTATGAAAGCCTGAAAATGTTTTCTCAAGAAATTTTGCTATCCTCTGGTAAACATCTTAGATTTCAAAGATAAATATTTTAGGAAAGGAAGAATTTATGTCTTTCAATAAGTACTAAACACAGCCTTTTATTATATTTTATATAAGCAAAACTAAACAAAACAACCTTTTGAAAGAGTGAAACATTTTTACTAGAAGTTTAGAAATCTGCATTTCTTATGCTGAAGTTCACAGAGCTTGCTTCTGACTGAGAATGAAAAATTTGTTCCAGATTTGTACAACTTGGACACATAATTCAGTAATTTTAAAATGTTCTACTGAATTATAGAATAAATGACCCAGTCAGAAAGGTTTCAAAGGGCGTTCAGTCAGGTCTCAATGAGCAATAAAAAGGACTGGGAAAACATAATTAGCTAACAACAAATTGGCAGATGTTGATTGTCTTTGAAGCCCTAATCTCTCTGAGAAAGTTACCCATATATCCTTTCTAACTCCATAGACCAATGTGGTAAAAAGGATAAGATGAGATACTTTTTATAACTCCTAGGTTCTAATAACTTACGGAGGTGACATAATATATCTATATTTTTAGTAGGGCAGAAAACTTCAGAATGCACTAGACTTATTTTTCTATCTAGCATCCATTTGTTATTTTATTTTATTTTATTTTATTTCTATTCTATGATACTGCCTGTATGAATGTTTTCCCAAACGACTTCATCTTCTTCCATTCCCGAGTCATTAAATGAAGTTCAACAGCAGTATAAAATAATTCAGGTTACATTTCCAGGAAAAGAAAAAAAAAAAAAAGAAAATGCATTAAGTAGGTTGTATGGAGAGGACTGATTTCCAATGGTGGTATCCCTATTTAGTCCTTCTGCAAGTTAATACAGTACAATATGGATAGCTTTTTAAGACTTCCCTTCCTCACCAGCTCATATTCTTCCTTCAAATATTAACAAATATTTTCTTCTCTCTAACATTTAGCTGTTTTTACACCTCTCCTCTGCCGTCATTTTTAACTTGTGACTGTATTATTCGACTCTTGCAAAACTTTTTAAACAAATTCTTAGAAAGATGGTATACAAAACACCTACTGTTTAACCTACTGTTAAATATAAAAAAATACATCATTGATGTAGATCAAATTGACATTTATTTAAAGAAAGGACATCACTTATTCATAATTTCAACTCTCAGATAATAACCCTTGATGATATTTCATGAGTATTACCAGAAAACTTAATTCTCATGATAAAAGGTCTTTTAACTGGTGCATCAATATATGTTAATTACCCTGATTCTGATGGTAACTTGGTTACTTTTCTAAATTCCAGATACTCAGCTCAGTGCTGGCTGTCCCCAGTTATAAGGAGACACAACTTGTAGGGCCTAGTGACCAGGGCTTCACACCTGTTCCTTCAGTGCTACCACAGACACAGTGATCTGTTTTACATGCACTCATGCACTGTCATTAACAACATGACCCAGTTTTGGAAGTCAGTACACATTCAAGTATAATGGAGATGTTATTGCAGGGTTATAGACTGAATGGAGCATGTGCAGTAAGGAATATCTCCCAGCTTTATGGCTATAGTATCATTGTTCTGAATGGATGTTGAGGATATCAGTGAGCTAGAAGAATATTTTTAATATTCTCTGAGGTGAGGTCATGCATACCACTCCTCCTAAAGTTCTTTCATTCACATGAAGATTTAAGATCCTGTTCAAACAGTGTGAGATAAGCTGTATGGGAAAGAAACAGACCCATGGTGCAAATTCATTTTCTGATAAAGTTTGTTAATATAGCAATATCTAATTAATTCTTTCAGTTAGAATGGCTCCTGAATACATGTAACAAGTCTGATAGACAAAGCAGTCCAGGAGTGCAATTTTTCTTCACCTGTTACTTTTCCAGGTGCCTGTCCTGGTGGTGCATCTCCATGGGGTCCGCTCCAGCAGGTGACTATGCACTTAGCCACTTGATGCTTTTTTCTGACTCTGCTTCTAGACAGCTATGAAAATTGCCTTCTGGCTCTGCTTCTAGATAGCCTTGAAAATTACTTCCCCTCTTAGACCAAACCTCTAACAAGGGAAGCTGTGCCAGTATGAAATATGAAGTTAAAAATTCTATTACAATGCTATCCATTCCACTATCTGATCAACATTTCAACAATGCCGAATGTCAAATGTTGCATAATCAGCCTCCAGAAATCATTATTTATAAACAGGCACATTGATTCTATTCCTAACATTTTTTATTTTATTTATTTATTTTTTTTGTAATGTGCATCCCTTGCGTTTACAATGCAATAGCCTACCTATTTAGGGCAATAAGCGTTTCCATTTTGGAGTGCATATATGATCTACTATTTCATGAAAGAAGGGAATTTTTAAAAAGTAGACAGTTCCATTTTAGAAAAAAAACAATGAAATCAATATTTATCTTGATAACACAGATATAAAGTTATGAACATTTTTGTGTAATTGTGTAAAATAGTATATTTTACTGTTTTAAGTACTGAAAACATAATGCAATAGTTTATTTTAAAGATCGAACTGTTCTATAGGTGAGGTCAAGCTACAAAAAAAAAATTTATCTCTGGTATGTCTCTCTCCCACTTTCTCTCTCTCTTTTCCTCCAATATTTTTAGTTTAGTTTTTGATTTTGCACATTGTTTTGATATTGAATAGAAGTTTTCTTCCTATTACAAGGTAAATGACTTAGTATGTGAATTCACCCCAAAAAAATGTGCTTAGTGGGTGACTAGTGTCTTGGAATTAACGACAGCACAAGTTAATTTCTGTGTTTTCTGATGTGTGTAAGTTTTCCGGACTTCAGAATAATGTCTGCCTTGGTGGATGTGGGGAATACATCGCACCTTTTAATGTAAGACCTAGCTGACTGTTAATTAAAATAATCATAGTTCCTTGTCACTTTCTCACAAATTAAGACGATGGATATTTATTTATTTATTTTTTATTAAGAAGACATAGTTTATTAGCTGTAAAGCTTCTCCCAAAATTGATGTGAAATATACTTTGTAGTTAGCACAGAACAGCACATGTAATTATGAATAATTTTTCATAATAATTTTCTGAAAATCAATAAAACAAATGTTTGCATAAAGAACTGTTTGCATTGACTTATTAACCCTTTTTTTTTTTCTAAATAGTTTGTAGACAAATATATTTTACAATGCGTTATTTTAATGATGTATTCTGCTTTTTTATTTTTTATTTTAAAATTTACTTAATAACTGTAAAAGAAGACTTCAGACAATAATAGTACAGGACAATGCTCTAAGACAGTATGTATTGAAGTTTAGCCTCAAAAAGCTTACTCTAGTTACCCTCAAAAAAAAATCAGTGTACAAGTGTGAAATTCATTTTATACACTTAGCCCTGGATCTCACATCAGCTATGGTAGCTCAGAGTTTTTTTGTAATTACTTAATTCAGTAAGGCATATAAGCTTTTCCTGAAATACTTATACAGTAAAAGCTATGTGCATAATAATTTATAATCATAGTTATACCAGTGTGCAACTGTATTTAAGTCAGAAGAGTGTGTTTTTCTTATCTGCATAGATGTAACATAGACTGACTAAAGCATATTTGTATAACTATATGCAAGATGGGTAAGTCAAAGTGTTTTACTGCAGTGGGACACTCAAACTGATGTGACTGTAACTTGCAGACAAATCCTATTGCTGTGTCATATGACCTTGGCTTGTAGAGCGGATGTACTACATAAATCAAACCATTTTTAAGGTAGCCCTTTGGAGAGGAAAACTAAGCTCATTGTATCTTGCTGTACAACACAAGCTTTGCTTGTAAGTAACTGTGGGATACACTGGTAACTGAAAACTACAAACCAGCCAGACCCCAGTCATGGGGAAAAGATGCCAGAGTAATAAATGTGTCTGGGATTGTGTATTTGGTGCACATCATCAATTTTGTTTATTAACTCTTATCTAGCCATGACAGAGCAAGAAATTTTGTGCATTTTGTGTTGTGATTAGGTGGACACTTCTGGGTGAATGGATAAAGTTCTGTTTGAGATTACTTTCTATGATGTTTCCAGCAGCAACATTTATCATTAATCAATAATCTCATGTATAATTTGAAGTTTATTTAACAAGGTTATCAAAAAAAAAAAAAAGCAAACAAAACAAACAACACCCCCCCTTTATCTTTAGGATATATTAAATAAGAGAGAAATATAGCAAATTATGCCTTGATCCATGTAATCACATGGTAATTCTATTAATGTGTCTGCCATTTTAAAGTGTAATAAGTAATAGTGTAAGAAATAGTGTAAGAAATAATTATGAAGCAAAAGAATAAAAAGCAAACACCCAGTCTCACTACAGATCTTTTTGTCATATGCAATAACGCTAAATATTTTGAGAAGCAACTATTTTTCTAAATCATATGACTTAAACGTTTCCAAAGTGTAAACATTCTTTTAATAAACATGAGTTCTTGTTTTTATCAGGAGCACTTATAAAGTATCACATATTTACCATTAAAACAGTTGACTTCTTTCTTTTAACTGAAATGTATCACACCTTACAGAAATAAATGTTTTGATTGCCATTATACCCCAATCTTCACACAGCTACGAAAGGAAACACTGCTGAAAATAATTATTTATTTTAAAACTCCACATGAACATGCTCCCATGTGTTAGCAAACAGAAATGCATGAAAACATATGAAATAGGAAAAAGCCCTGAGATGTGGCAGAGCTTACCTGACAGCTTCTCCGAAGATCTGCTGTTTAGCTGTCCAGTGCCTGTGAGACCCTGAAATAGTGAGACAGAATAAACTCAGTGTAACAATCATCTAGCCCACTACATTCACTTTTAACACATCAGGTTAAAATGACAACATACGCTTAATTAACTATTCAAAAAGAATTAGCATGCAACTCCAGCTGCAAGAGACTTTGTTCACATACTACTTTGTTCTCATCAAAAAAGTAAACCAATCACATTGACAAAAAGCCACTGTAAACAAAAAGACTGTATTTAAAGGATTAAGTTTTGTAATCCCTACCATCAAGTCATCTGGTTGGTTGGTTGGTTTGCTTTCATCAAAATTTAGGTTATATATTTGTTGTTAGCAAGAGTTGCATTACTATTATTGTTAATTTTAGTTCTGTTTATTACCTTGAGGGTTATATATTGTAGAATCATTTTGTTGTCACTAGTTAATGTTAATTAGTTGTTTTAATAACCTATATACCTATTTGTTATCTTTTGGTAGGTTTACTTTTTTAACTATCAGTAACTTAATAACTGAGAATATTTAACATTACTGTTGCATACGCAAAATTACAGAGTTACTATTAGTGTTACCTGTTTAACGTTTAGTCATCCTTTGAGTCCTGCGACATATTTCCTTAATAATCATCAGCCATCAAGTCTGATAGTCTCAAAAGAAATATCAGCCCTCTAAACTGCCTTCAAGGGCGGTGATATTTAGCACTGAAAATTACAAATAAAGTTTTTGAGGTTGAGTACCAACAACTGGGTAGTGACACTGATGATTTGTTTATCAAGACAAATTGATATATACTACAAAAATGCAGTCAACGCACTCTTCCGAGTGAAAACAAATAAGTGAATCTATGCAATGCTTACATGTTGAATGGGATATTTAATGTGCGGGGAAACTCAAAGGTTGAAGAACTAGCATTTAGACAGTCTAACAGTGGTAAGTGGTAATCTTACCTCTTTAAACTCCATTACATTCTCACGAGAGACATGCTAATACAAACAAGTCAATCAGAGTTTGTGTTTAGCAAGATCAAGCTTAGAGGATAGTTTAAAATCCATTTATTGTTCTAAAGCATTTTTTTCCATTAACATGTTATACATTAGTGGATACTAACCATGATTCATGTAACAGTTTAGTTTGTTAACTTTTAAATTATTTAACAACCAGAAGTTATTAATACAACTTTTAAAGTCTTACACAAAAAGCTTAAAACAGGCTTGGGTTCATTTTTGTAATTTTTATATAAAAAACATTTTTAGGCATCTCTTGAAAAAGAAATAAAGCAGGCATTTAAAGCTAGAAAACAAGTAATTCCAAATTTAGTTTGTTACAAAAGGTTTCAGCTTTATTGACAAATTATGGCAAACATATTTGACAAAATTATGGTTTCCTATTTAGAGAAGCTTACACATGGAACTTTATGTGATTTTTTTTAACAAATACAGGTTAAAACACTGAACAAATTCAGTTAGCTACATACATACAGTAGCTGCTTTTTTTCAACCCCATTAAAACAGCATTTAAAATTAAATTTACAAACTTAATATCGAACATCTTAATCTAAACTAACATATTAAAAAAGACAGGTTAAAACATCTTATCTACAACTTGATTATTGTCTGGTTCAAATGAAAAAAGGAAAAAAAAAAATCATATTACAGTCTTTCAGCAACCCTAAACAAAAACTCAGCCTTAGCTAGTATGTAGAGAGACTCAAGATCTGTAACAGTGTCATGCTTTTTAATTTACACACAGCAATGAATACAACCAACAGAACATCATCTTTGAATGGTTTCTAGACAATGCTTGCCAAAGTTTTTTTGTTTGTTTGTTTGTTTCTGTTTTTTGTTTGTTTGTTTTTAAAGTCCGTGTTATAAAATAATACTAATGCCAATGTCACTCCAACGTTATAAGAAATACAAGTAGTACATAGGATAATAATGAACAGTAATCCCTAGGATAGAAAAGAAATGGACTATTACTTGTCTTGTTGCTGTTTATGTGGAGACCACAGGCTATTAATTGTCTTTGAGATGAGGTCACAGATGAGGAGGACCTTCAATATCTACCATAGGGGTGTTCCCTGTAACCCCCTCGGGCTGACCTTGGAGGTGGTGCCTTTAGGCTGGAACGGGTGGTGGCCCATTCTTCTTGTGCTAAAAATAGAAGAGAAAAGATATGTTTTGTAAATATCTAAACTGGAAAGAATAAAGTGATGTCACCAGTAACGGTTGTCAAAATTCTTGAGAGTTTTGGTTAAAAGCTTTACAAAAACAAAACAGAGATTCTGTTGTCATTCATTTCTTTATCTTCCCACAAAAACAAAACAAATCAAAGCAAAATGAAACAACAACAAAATACCACCACCACCACCAGCAACAAAAAAAACACCACCAACAACAAAAAATCCCTACAAACATAAAGAAAACTAACCTACTTCTCAACATAGACATCTTGTCTATGTTAGGATGAAAAAACTCTTACTCTTTCACTTTCAGCAGAGAATGGATATCTAGTGTGGTGGCAGTACAGTCAGCTTTGAAAAAATCACTGCACTAGTCTGCAAGATCAGAATTTATTTTGTGTTTTGAGCTTCAAGCATTTAAGATAAAGAATCAATGTGAATAACATTTTATGCAACTGGTATGTTAATAAGATGAAAACTTGAATCATAAAAAGGTAATTGAAATATAATTGATTTTTTACTTCCATTTGAGACAGAAAAAAAGAAGAAACAAAAAAAGAAAAAATATGTAGGAAGGAAGCTACTCCATTAAGCTTTTGTTTTGCCAAATAGTTTTTATTTTGTATTATCATTAAATACTTTTTCTTTTTCTTAATTGGCACTAATGATATATATATATATATATAAATGATATATATGCCCAGAAAGAGTAAAATAAAATCCTTAAAACCTTTTCAATATGTACAAAGTTTCTATAAATATTTTTTTCACAGACAAGGTGTTTCTGGAAGTTGAGCCTTCCAATGGAGCAAACAGGAACCTACCTACAACTGTAGTCTAGCAGCTGAACCCCAAACTTCAACTGTTTTCCCTAATCAGCTACTGGATCTTTGAACAATTCCTGGTTTCGTCTTCCACTGACTTCAACTGATTGTACACACAGTGCTTAAAATGGACATCACAGAAATAACAGTATATCATCTCTCCTACGTCATACAGTGTAACATTTTCCCTGTTACAGTAGTCTTACAATATATCTGAAGTACAAATGATCACCAGGCAGCTTCAAAATCTCTATCCCTGCAAAGTTATGTGATAATCTGTGTATATTTTTGCAATGAAATATAGAAACTATCTAGAAATCAGTGCGGCAAATATTAATTATTGTCAATATATTGTCATTTTGTTAGTAATCTCTATGTTTGTATTAGAGATTTGTGTAGAAGATAAATGTTTGTAAAATATAAAAATAGAAGACAAGCCTTCTGATGCTAGTGGAAAAAGACCAATTTTTAAGACGCATAAAAAGCAGAGACTGAAAAGATAAGAGTTTAGAAGATTGGAAGGTGTCTTGAAGCCAGTGGAAAAGAGACAGAAACTTTCAAATTGACCATAAAACAGTATATTTGCTATTGCTATCGATAAAAATTTAATTGGTAGATATAGTAAAATAGGCTCCTTTCACTAGTTCAGAAGTAGGGATGTTTTATTTAATTTATAAATAGTTAACACAATAATGAACTGAACTACTCAGTCCTGAGCTACTGATGAAGGTTTGAAACATTTGAGGTCCTTTCCCCATCAATTAAAAAAAATAATTGCATCTATTTTTAAGAGATAAACAATTTTTATATCATGATCCATATAATTGAACAAAAGAGCATTTCAGAATATTTTTTTCCTGTTTCAGGTCTTGTTTCAGACTTTTGTTACCTCACTCAGTCACCCCAAGAAGCATTGAAATGAGTACTCTTAGTGTGTTGACAAAAATCCTCTATATGAAATAAATGTGAATGTTGCTGAACTCCCAGGAAGAAGGAGATAAATGGTGATCCAATGTGGGGCATATCAGATCTGGTAAATCATTGCAAAAACATTCCTTGCTTGTAGCTAAGAAGTACATATTTTTACTACATTATTGATGTTACTTGCAATTTTCTCATTTATTTGCTATTAAACCAAGCCAGGATATTCTTAAGTTTGATCAGATCCCTGAGGCACCTGTAGAAAAAATCCAACCCCAATTATATTTAATTTTTCTCCTCTCCTCTCCTCTCCTCTCCTCTCCTCTCCTCTCCTCTCCTCTCCTCTCCTCTCCTCTCCTCTCCTCTCCTCTCCTCTCCTCGCCTCTCCTC
>NC_048895.1:91906124-92008358 GCF_011077185.1 Oxyura jamaicensis | reverse complement strand
CTCCTCTCCTCTCCTCTCCTCTCCTCTCCTCTCCTCTCCTCTCCTCTCCTTTTGCCTTGTCTTGCCTTTCATTTCCTTTTGCCTTGCCTTGCCTTTCCTTTCTTTCACCTTGCCTTTCCAAGAGGCACTGGTCTTTCAGATTCAGCTCAGAAACAATGATTCTTAAATTTTTGACTGTAGTGTTTCTAATTCACTCAAAATATCCAAGAGTTTTGTTAAAATTTTTTAATAGAATGACCTAAGAATGACTTAAACAAGAAAATAGAACTTTCTGTACAAACTAAAATACATTAGCTAATACATCATAATATTAAACATCAAAATTATATTAGTCATACATTTCAAATAAAGCTAACTACATTTCCTTAAATTTAGCCTGCTACTTGATTAATGAAATGATGGTCTCAAATTAAATATAATAAGGAACTTAATTTGTTTATTTTTTATTTTGATTGTTTTCCTCTATGTTAGTGTAGATAACTTACCAAAGTTCATTCTTCACTAGTCTGTCTTTAAATAGCTTATTCATGTTGATGAGCATATAATGACAGGATTCTCCAGTGTGACATAGAGGTCTTTTGTACCTCGATTAATGTGTCTATTGATAATGATATAAAATTCCAGATACACAACAGTACTATCATTGCATAGTACAAGCACAGAAAAAAAAAAAAAATGAAAGAAAGAAAAAATAAAGGTAAGCATCTTCATTTTGTTTGGATTTTCTTTTATATAGATATATGTTAGAGTCCAATTTCTGATGGGAACAATCAGTATGGTCATAGACCACATCTGGCAGTGCAGACACATGCAATATTACCATGTTTGCATCCTACTGAGCCGTGAATGGGCTTAAATGCGGGTTGGAGAGGACACTTATTTCCTTCCTTTTATCTTTTGATGCTCCTGCTCCTTTTGGTATAGAAATAACAGGCCTACTAAATTGGCCCACTGGCTTTGTATTTTCTGATACTCTGTTACTGAAATCACTTATATTTTCCAAAGGCAAGGGGTAAATTTGTCCCTCCAGTCATATCACACGTCAAAGAGAGTATAAAATGTTGTGATACAGATTTCTTTCCAGTTTTGGTTTGAGATGGTAAATCATTAGTAATGTATTCTTCCAGTGTAGACTAACCTAATGACCTCCTTGTTTTCCAAGCTTTGTTTTAAAGAGGAATAAAAATATTGCTGATGTTAAGGAAGAATTAATTCCTCCTTGCTATTCACCTTGGAAGTTTAAAAGTTTCCACTACCTATTTTTTAAATTTTATTATATCATTTAATGAATTTTAAGACTTTAAAAATTCTCCCTGAATAATACATGAAATGCATCATTTATTCATTTTAATTTAGTAGGAAAAACAATAGCATCTCCCGTGGAAAAACAGAATATCTGTTATTTTCTTACACAATTGGAGTATGTAATTTTGCTAGAGACCTAAAAAAAAAAAAAAAAAAGGCCCCTATATGCCAAAGACTCCAGGAGTGAGTAGAGTTAAGAGAAAAAATAGAAGTTTGGCTGAACTGAAACATTTTAATTAATGAGACTGTTGTTTTTTAATGGGCCTGTTTCTATTGCTGTTATCTTGTTTTTCCTAATCGATCACTGCTGACTTTTGTGGCCAGTAAGAAAATAATTAACTTACAGTAGAATGAATGGTTAAAAGGTATAAAAGATAGCTTTTATAAAACTAATAAAAACATAAAAAAGTATAAGATAGTGCCCTATGAAAACAGAAAAATGAGAATATGAAACATAATAAGACTGTTAAGTTTCTGGAAACTACTTCTTCTATGCAAGATGTCCTCTCTGAAACTACATTTCATTATCTCATTGTCTGGAGTCTGAGAGAGGAACATGCATGGTGGAGGGGAGATAATAGCTGCAGAGCTAAGTGAGACAGGATAGGATATATCCTGAGATAGCTCAGGATAGAATGTACAGGAGAAGATTTGGAAGTAGCTGCTCTTGATATGGAAGAAGAAGGGCTTCTGTTGCTTTTTTTTTTTTTTTTTTTTTTTTTTTTTGGATAATTCCATTTATTTGCTGTTTCTCTGAGCTGCTTAGAATATTCTGTTGTTGAATATGATTTATATTTATATTTATATATTTTTTTACTGTTATATGAAACCAAAGTTTACTGTGGAAAGCTTTTGCCTAAAGGGCTGAAGAAGCGTCAGCCAATATGATATAGTCCTAAATCCTCAGGTCTCTCATTCCTACAGGGAATCACTTTCCATATTGTGAATTTAAAAATCCTGCCACTGCAGTATGTTTCATTACACCCTTTAAAAATGGCATTTTGTGTAAATGTGCTGCAGCTTCAATTACCCTTTGCTGAAGTGTCACTGCATTTGCTGAGAGGCCCCGGGGAGAAGTAAGGTTTAGATAAAAATGGAGAAGCTTTTTTTATATAAATGAAAATGACTAAAGTAGTGAAAATACTAACATTACAACTCAAAGACAAAAAAAAATTCTTGTGACCTTAGACTCCCTCCCCTACATCCTGATTAAAAAGCCTTCATATAAACCATATAACTGTGTTTTTGAAACTGCATGTGAGAACACAATCTTTCTGCCAGCTCTCACATATTAAAAAATGACTTTATATAACCATTGGAGGAAGCTGTTTTTCCTTGACTAATAGTGTTTTTGGAGTAAATTGTTGCTCTGGCTGTACCAGCTTCTACAACAGAACAAGAACAGAAACCCTAATTTGTAGTACAAGTCCTCTGTGTTCTTTATTCCAGTAAAAAGGTGGACTTATTTGCTTGATTTCCAACTTTAACAAGGAAGGATGGTGATCACTATTTATTTACATCTATTTGGTAAAGAGATTATCAAGATACGAAAAGAAGGTTGACAGATTGTTTTTGATGATCTTACATGATAGGCTCCACTACATTAACAGGTGAATTTACAGCCAAAACATGGACAGAAGGTTTGGGATCAGTCTTCAATTGGGAAAACACTGTTCACTACCACTGATGTAGCAGTAAAGGATTATATATTTATTGTGTTGAAAGGAAGTTGATATGGAACCACACTATCAAGAGTCTCTGAACCACACGAACCCAGTGAATAACAAGATACAGATACAGACACACCAGAAATTAAAAATGGATTATTATTTGGTAACTTTTTTTTTTTTTTTTTTTTTTTTTTTTTAATATTATATGGGAGTACTGAGGTGTCACAGCTGATCTCCTCTGGGATACAGTACTGGTCAGGAGGTGAGAGGGGAGAGTAATTTGACATTGTGATCTCTATTAATTAGCAGAGAAATAAACTAACTATTTGCACTCCAGAAACAAACAAACAAACAAACAAAAAACAACACAAAGTCTTAAAACCTGTGTATGGCATATGAAAAATTGAATAAATTATGGGAACAAATCCTTGAGAACACAAAACCACAAACATACAGACACATGGTCAGGAAAAAAAAGGGTTGAAAGTATGTTGTGAAGCAGGAAACTTGCTGGTGAGAACAGTGAAGCCTAGTCTTTCTCTGAGAGACTGTGCCAAAATGGAAAGGAAAGAGAACCTGGACATATCTGGTCTTAATAAAATGATATGTCAATGAAGTGGAAACTGCAGCAGAGTTTGAATGAAGAGCAGGTAAGAGCTGTAGTCTGGGAGCAAGAAAGGTAATCAGGAAAATCACTACTGAGACTGTGAATCAGCATGAACAAGAGCTGAAGGGATGTGCAGAGAGGTCATCATGTTTTAATACTGATTCCTTTTCCTCCTTCTCATTTCTGTGCAAAGAAACCCTGTGGAGTCTGACCTCCCCATTCCCTTAGGCATGTCCAGCCTGCCTTCATCCTTCTTCTCTGGAGGACTCCTCTCATCTTCTGTCCTTTGCTACTTCTGTCTGTCACTGATGCTGTCAGTGTCTGTCACTGATGCTATTCAGTCAATGACTGAAAGATAAACCCGAAAAAAAAAAATATACAGAGAATGTATAAAATAGAAAGAAGGTGATGAGTAAAGGAGCACAAAAGCATTTTTTTTTGCCTGCACTCACAGGAGTTGGGATTGAAAGTGTAAAAAGAGATAGTTAAAATGACAGTTTAAGAAGAAGCATGTAAAAGATCAAAGAACAATGCTCTGAGGGCATACAAATTGAAACTAGGGACAGAGGTGAAATAGGGAGCAGACCTAGAAAGCATGCCAGAAAATGGACATTTCATTTTATTAATAATTGAAGAGAAATCTATGCAGGCAGCTTAATTACTTAGAGGTGAGGGTCCAGTTTTTTTCCAAGAATTTGTTATTACCAATTTGGTAATTTCTCAGATTAGTGAAGAAGAAATGTGTGTTTCCTTTTCAGAAACTGAAAGTATAAATTATGGCTGATGTGTTGGAAACAGTTTATAGCTAAGGAATCTTAGCTGGGGCATGAGGATTGCTTGGGGTATGATAACAAATGCCATCTTAGTCAATGAATTTTTTGGTGACTACTTTGATAGGAAATGTGAGTCATGGGCACAGCCCCTTAAATTACACTGGACACCTTTCAGTTTGTTGCGTGCTCCACCAGGAAACACTCACCACTAGGAAACATAAATTAACTGTTACTATCACAGGCAATCGGCACCCTTGGTTTACAATTGATTGAAATTGTGTGTTAGTATTTTAGTACTGCTTTTTACAATTCAGTTGACTCTTAGTTGCTGTGTTCATTGAGTTCTCTATATATTTTCAGTATGCGTTACAGACATCAATACATTAGCTGAAACTCCCTTGACAGATTATTGTACAACCAATTGCTAGTAGATTCAGTAGCTCAGTCTGTTAAAACACAAAATATGTTAGATTTTTTTTTTTCCTCACTGGGCAGTCAAAGTGAAAAAAAGGTCATAGTAATTTTAACCTGTGAAATTCTTTGAATCTGGAATCACTAAATGGTTTAATTTATAACAGAGAGGAAAACACATGAAGTTGTTTCTGTCTTACTATTTTACCTATGTAGTATTAAGAGTACATTAAAATTCACAATGGTCTACCTAATACAAAATTCTGCTCTGAACAATGCTATCATCACATGCTTAAATGTCTTCTAGTACAAGACTCCAGTAAAACACATATTCAGAGAACTTTTATTCTCCTCTTCAGTCAGCATTTTTTAACCTTGTCATGGAATTTCGATCACTGAATAAAACTCTTTCACAAATACAGAGGGCAACAATATAAGTAATTGAAAGACAGATGATTTACAATTAAAAATAATATATTAACAGGATCTGATTTGCATATGAATGCTATTTCTCAATAACATTTACATTTATATTCGTTACTTATATCCTGTAATTATAAAGACCCAATCTCTTCTTTTTCTTGGTAACTTATTTAACATCTGAATATTGCCCACATTTTAGGGGGACAATTTTATTAATCTCTGGTCAATTATTTTGGGGCAGGTGGCCAGGAAGAGATAAAAAGAGCTATTCTGTTTAGATAGTTAAGATGTATATGACAGTAATTAAGATAATGTTTTAATGTGATTTGCCATTTAGCTTTCAATGTCATTAGAAACACAGACACTTCTTTTAATTCACAATAAAATAGCTTTCTTTCCTATAAGGAAATATTCTCCTTACAGTCTTTACAAGGTCACTATAGTGCATACATTTGGCAAGAGAACACAACACTAGAGATGGAGTGTAAATGGAACTAGGAATTGTGATTTCTAGCTCTTCTCCTTATTTGCTCAGTGACCTTGGATTTTTTAATTAAAAAAAAAAAAAATGGTGGTATGACTGCCTCACCAGTAAAACGAGACAGGAATACCTATCTCCCTGGGGTGTTCTGAAATGTAATTAATAGCCTGAGTAGTAAGAGAAAAGTGCTATAGATGTGCTTAATGGAACACCCAATAGAAACCAGACAATTAACTTTAAAATGAGAACACTGAAAATTAGAATGATTTTCTTTGGATAATTCAATTTTTCCCATCTCTCTCATAAACCTCCAAACTTCTTTCTCCTGGAAAAGATGGGTGGAGGCACAGTGCTAAGCAATGCTTGGAAACTTTTTTCTACTCAGGCTAATGACTAAAGTTCTGCTAACACTGAAAAAGCCAGCATTTCACCCCATAAATCCACTAAGAAAAGACAGTGGCACCTGTACCATAATTGGACAAGTATATATTATTTTAGACAAAAAAAGAAAAACAAAACAAAACAAACAAACAAAAACAAGAACAGGTTTTGCCTTATTTTTTAAGAATAGAATTTGCATAGTTTTTTTTCTTTTATTTATTTATTTGTTTATTTATTTATTTATTTATTTTGCTATTTTGGTCTCTTTTTGCTTATATGCAAAGTCCACAACATGCTCAAAATTTTCTCCCTCAATATCTGTGCATTTACAATTTTGAAAGAAGGATAACTGGAGTGGCTATGTTTCAAATCACAAATGGTAACCTTTTTATTTAAATAAGGACTTCTGTCAGAGGACAAAAATTATTTTTGAAACACAGTCTGAAAACCACTAAGTTTACTTATACCATACTAAAAAGCACTTATTTTTACTAAACCTACATAAAGTCAAGTTTGCATATGCAATATATGCTCAAAAACGTGATATAAAAACTTTATATAATATATAAATATTATATTTATTTATTTATATATAATATATAAAATTTATATATATCTTGATATAAAAACTTTATATAATAAAGCTCAAAAACTTGAAATGCTAGGAAAACCTCCTGGTCTAATAGTCTATTTTGTGGACTTAGCTGCAACTGTTTCAAAAAAAAAAAACACTCTCCCTGTGCTTGATGCTACTTTCCCTTCAGGAGGGCTAGCTAATTAGCCGACATGGGTACTCCATATTTACTGCGTATTGTGAACTGCCCTGGCTTAAACTGATTCTTCTCAGTGGAGAATCAAAGAAACCATCAAGAAACCATCCATGCAACTGCACTGAAGCAGATGAGATGATTACTGTGGCACAAGTAATGTTGGCAAGGGGAGCAGTAATGAGTATAGGAGAAGGCAATTTCTTACAGGTCTTCAGCCACTTTTGCAGTAAACATCTGCAAAAGGAATTAATGAATGAAAATAAGGACTTGAAGGAAAGGAAATAAGGACTTTCCACTTAGGTTCTCCAAATCTACAGTTCCCATGGTGAAAGTCAGTGAAATTACTGTGTGAAATACTACATATGATAAGAAAGTTTTGCATGATTTACTTATTCTTATTCTGTCATATAAAAATGATTAATAATTCAGGATTAATAGAGCAATAAGTTGCTATAAATTAAGAGCACTCTTTTCTGCTGCTACAAGCAGATATATATATATATTTGTAATGTAGTAGTATATCAACCGAAGTATAAAAGTTTTAGGATATACAGTCAGTTAAAAGAATGTGACAGATTTAAATATGGAACTTTCTAAAGAGTTACAACTTAATTAAAACAGTGATTTGACAAAATGGCAGTATCTTTAGTATTGTCCCCACAGCAGCCATCATAGCTGATGTGAATTTAAAATGTGTTCCTTTTCTTGAAGACTTTCACAATCACTCTCTTATAAAAATAATAAATCTCTTCTCAGGGAATGAAGAGTATTTGAGATATAGCTAAGGTGATTTCTCCAGTAAAAGATTTGATAAAATTTTGCAGGAAATTAAGGAATTTTTTTTAACTGTTTATTCAGTCCTACAGTGTAGGAACTGAGGTACACAGGCTCTCTGATACCATAGTAAGTATAGAAATGATTGAAATAGAACATTAATGAGAGGCAATTTATATGACCTGTATGTCCATATTCAGTAGAAATTTTCAATGACTCCTGCTTCTGGTGGAGAAAAAGTGGAGATCTGTACAGGAAGACTCAGGAGCACTTCTGAGTTTCCAGGTCTTCTCAGGGAGATGCTCATCTACCTCATGATCAAGGAGAGACTAGATGCCTTTTTATTCCCCCAAATAAAGGTGGGCCTGAAGTTTCATGGCACAACGGCAACTTCTGGGAGAGATCCATGGCACATCTGGCAAATTCATTGATCTGGACCACTGGGAAGGCACCAGGACTCACATGCTATATCAATATTATCAGGTAGTGCATAAATCATATAATTATAGAATATTCTGTGTTGGAAAGAACCCACAAGGATCATAGAGTCCAAATCCTGGCTCCACACAGGTCTACCCAAAAATCAGAATTCAGACCATATGACGGAGCAAAGTCCAAACGCTTCTTAAACTCTGACATGCTTGGTGCCGTGACTATATCCTTGGGGAGCCTGTTCCAGTACATGACCGCCCTCTTGGTGAAAGAAGCTTTTAATGATATCCAACCTGAACCTCCCCTGTTGCAGCTGATAGTGTTCACACTGCATGCCTTGTAGAAGATTTTTTCCATTTCAGACCAGCCCTAGTTTGAGCCTCTGGACTGATTGTTTACAGAGAGTATAAGAGCATCTGGTTTAGTTTCAAACTAAAAATCAAACTAAAGCTACTTTAAATCTACTCAGTTATATGAAAAGAAGTGTAATAAATGAAGACAATTAGTAAATCTGCTTCAAAAGTGTACTCCTGCTCCTGTGCTAGTGTAGAAGCACACAGAATGCACTAACCTGCCTGCTGGTTGCTCTGTTGAGGCTCAGCAGAAAAAAACTCTACCACACCTCTGCCTCTTGACATTTTAACTATTGTCCAGTATCAAAGACTTAACAGAAAAAAAAGAGTATATTACAGCTACACAGAGCCTCTTGGCCTGAAGCAGACTAATTTGGTATGCTATGTCTTTTCCTGTTGAAGCTAAAACTTTATAGAGAGAAATGCAAAATTTCAAAAGAAGAAAGCAAAAGTTCTTGTTCTAAAATTTATCTCAATGCTAAAATGTTCTATCAGTTGTAAACAAGTTTTTTTCTTTAGTACCTTGCCAGTGATACCTTTTATCAGATACCAAAGATACCAACTTACAAAATATAAGTTTAGATTATATAAATGAACAATCAGTTCCCATTAGCAAAGCTTTATCAATTAATATTAGTAAAGATCTTTCCTGTAATCAGTGTAAACTTCACAAGCTATGTGAAGTCAAACAATATAATGAGGAGAATCAGACCTGTCTCTTATATCTAGATATCAGTTGCTACCTTAATTGAATATTTCATTTCCTACATTTGAAGACTGAAGACTTAAATGGGGCTAGGCTACCAAAACAAACAAACAAACAAACAAACAAAAAAAAACACAAAACCAAAAAAACAACAGAATCACAGAATCACAGAATAGTCTAGGTTGGAAGAGACCTCCAAGATCACCGAGTCCAACCTCTGACCTAACACTAACAAGTCCCCACTAAACCATATCCCTAAGCTCTACATCTAAACGTCTTTTAAAGACCTCCAGGGATGGTGTCTCAACCACTTCCCTGGGCAGCCTATTCCAATGACTAACAACCCGTTCAGTAAAGAAGTTCTTCCTAATATCCAACCTAATCCAACCACCATCACCAACAAAAAAAACTCATTACTGGTTAATATACTTCTCAGAAAAACAGAAAATTAAAAAGTGAACAAGGTAGTCAGAAGCTAGTGGAGCATTGTTGCATATTTTTAGCTTTTAGCCCTATAAAGCCCTGTAAAGGATTTTTTATAAAGTGTTGTTTGTGTAGAGCATTACTTAGTAAACTAATTATCATCAAAACTATTAAGCTGTTGTATTAAATCACTGGAAGAGAATTATTTGTAAAATAGTTAATTCATTGTGGCAGCATTTTACAACTTAGATGATGTTTTACATTAAAAGGAATTATATCAAACAGCTATGCTTTCAGATTTTTATACAAGATAGAATTATCCTAAAACTAAATACTAGTTTTTTACAAGTGAGAACTTAATGCTAAAATGGCACAGTGGTGCTAATATGCACTACAAAATGTTGTAATTGGAGAAAAATGAACACATTGTAAAAAAAAGATAAAAAATCCTGAATAATTTACAGTAAATAAAAATATGAGACAAATATGTTTTCTCCCAATATATATATATATATATATTTCTGAATCCAAAATATTTTTGTCATTTATGATTAAATGAATCTGAATGTAAACCTTTTTTTTTTTTTTTTTTTTTTTTTTCCTTCTTCTTCCCCTGAGGTTGATGAATGGAGCAAGGCATTTATTTAGCTTGAAAATTTTATAAAATAGAAAAACTAATTTTTGATGAAATGAAGAGTTCCTCAGGTTTCTTAATTAAATGCAAAAATATCTACCACTGTTTTATTTTTGGTCAATAGAATATTTTTTGAGTTCAAAGCAAAAATGATTGACTAATGCTAATGTTTGACTTATTTTTTTAGGGTTCCTCTAATTTGTGTTAAAACAAACTGTGAAAAATGAAACGGTTTGGGGTGTTTGTTATTTTTTCTGCCCCTTTTAAAGGCATCAGAATAAGCAGAGAGAAATGAATTCTGACTGAGGAATGACAAAATACTGTAAATAAATGAAAGACATTATGAATGTGACTAGAGAATACTAATATATATGTATATATATATATTTTTACAATACAGCGGAAAATTGGAAGCATGGCCAGGAGTTAGTTTTAGAACAACCAGAAGGAAGTACATTTTAAGGCATGAGTAATTTCATTGTAGAAGGTTTCTCCATTAATTTCTGTGGATGCTAAAACAGAGTGAAAAAAGCAGTTAAACTAACAAGTAGACGAGAATGGGACAGTGACTATTAAACACAATGATGTGGCACGTCTTTGGCCTAGGGAGTCCCTCAGTTTGCCAGAAGTGGGAGAGATTGGGATATTGTACAAGCTGAAGTACTACTTTACATTTGTCCTGTTCTAGTTTTTCCTGATATTAGCCATTTGTAAGCAATAGTACTTGGGATTTTTGAGCTTGAACAACTTAATTCTTAGGATTTGTAGAGTTTTTTAAACCTGAGTATTTTGGCCAAGACAAATTTTCCAGTTTCATAAACATTCCTAAAAATCGCTGGCATCCCTGCACATGGCAGGTAGGTTGGAACTAGATGATCTTTAAGATTCCTTCAAACCCAAGCCATTCCTTGATTCTATGATTAACTTTGTTGATGATTAATTTTGTTGATTTCAGGCCAGACAGATATAATTAATATAGTTTATAAGATATAGGATGTGCTTGCCAACAAGTCATGCTATATCTGTTATCCTTCTAGAGTGGGCTAACAAGCAGCATAACACTTGTAGCAGGAATGCTGGTTTCTCTATAGAACAGGGAAAACGAGAATGAAATGAGTTGAATGGTTTACAAAGGGCTTTTCCTTTACATTGTTTCTATCCAGTGAATTAAATGCATTTTTTTTTTTTTTTTTTGTACTTCAGCAAGATAAGTATCATAAATGGTTACTAAGTGTGATTAGAGGTGAGGTTACTTTATGTTTTAGAAAATTGTACAGTAAAAGTACTGTACATATAACTGGTCTTTCAGTTTTAAACCACCTTCTAAAGAAATTTGTCAGTAAAAATAATAAAGCCTGTAAGGGCTAGATCCAGAAGATGTCATGCATGTGTCCCAGGTTTTGTTCCTAAGCCCCAAACGTTGATCTTTGAAAATTCTCTAGCAGTAGCTGTATAATACTTAACCCATGGAAAATCTGAGGGAATCTCATAATTCCTTAATAGAACATTCCCAGATGCTCCAAAGATTCTGCAGGAAATAATTTTGAAGCATTTGAAATTTGGTCCTTCTGAGACTGGGTGGCAAGGATATCAAATCACAGTAAGGAGTTTAAGCATCTAACTGCATAAGAGGGTCTGTGCTATGAATTTTTGTTCATAGAACATCCCTAAGTCACTGGAAAAAGTGGAATTTTACCTATATGTCTCTCAGCTGCCTTTGTTATTGCCCTGGGAGGTTTCCTGATTGGGTTTGAAGGGGATTCAATTCTCAGGAACCTCACAGAAGAAACTGAACAAGGAGTTCATGGCGATTAACTCAAGGTGTAGATTCTACAGCAGGAAATAGCGTGCGAGAATCCACCTTGCCTAGCCTCAGACAAGTAACAGGTCTTTTCTTGCTTGGTACCTATACCTACTCAAAAGAGAGCTGAACATTTGGAGAATGACATGGCTTTCATGTGGACTCTGCTCTGAAACACAAGTGTGATTTTTGCATCCATTTTGCATAAATGTATAAATCTGAACAACTTCTGAGAAAAGAGTACCCACAATCAGATTTCACTGCACTATTTTAAAAGGAGCATAAAAGAACCCATGAGACATAAAACACCTGATATTTCTCAGAAGAAAGAAAAGCTATAGCAGGCAGCTTGTATGGGGGTACTATGGCATTATATCACACAACAAAATACAGACAGCTCTGTATGACACATGAAGGCAAATTTGTAAGCACTATGACGCATTACTATTTGGGGGAATCAAGTTCATGAACTAAAGTAAAAGAAAACCTTCTCAGGATTAAGAACCATCTAAAGATAAATTAGAAGCAAGAGGATGAATGAGACCATGAGACAAAATAGAGAAATACCAACCTATTTTTTTTTTTTAAATATATATATATATTATTATTATTATTTATGCAGATACTAACAGAATAAAGGTGAAAGGGCAAGTTATAGGAAATGTGTAATAGACATCAACTAGAAAATGGGTATTTGTACTGTATGTGTCTATGGTCTTATTCAGAATTTTGGGGAATTCTGAACTACAGAAGTGCACCAGAAAGGACTGTAAAGGAGGGTTATAGTCTTGTGGAAGGTAAAACAAGGTGTGAAAATGAACGGAGGTGAGAGAAAAAGATTGTTGATTTCTGTGTGATGCTGAGATATGGTAGGGGAGTTAATTTTATACAGTATGGAGGATTCAGATGCCTCATGACAAATTGCAACACATTCTGAAGCAGAATTAGAGAACAGAGACATAATGGAGAGTTAGGGCAAAAGCTATATGAGGATGAGAAGGGGAGGCACCTGCTTGGTTATTGGTTGAGTGGGAGGCAGTGAAAAAAAAAAAAAGATACAGAAAAAAAAACACAACTGTGTGTGTTCACACACATCCGAAAGAACATTCAGAAAACTATAGCTGCGTATACTCAGATTACCTCCTCAGACAAACAGTGGTAACTTTGGGATGCAGAAATTTCACGCACGGCTTTCCAAAACATATAAACACCAATTTTACTAATCTGCTAAAGTGAAGCAATGGGAGCACAAACTCTCATATACATATCTCTCCCTGATTTCAGAAAGTAGAAAAATTGCAATTTGTAATATTATGCCATTGTCACATTTGCTCCATGTTCTTGGCAAAACTACTCCAGAATGTTGTATTCAACTGAGAGCTCAGAACATACTTTATGCAAAAATGTAAGTCAACAGTTATCAGCCATATATTTTGAGACAAGTCTAGCAAAGAAAATTCAGATATTTTCAGTTTGTTTCAGCTGCTTAATGGAAAAAAATAATAATAATAAAAAAGTAGCTTCATGCAGAGCATAAATTTAGTCATGATCCGACTCCCTGAACACTTTGTAAGCCTTAGTTAATTAGTCCTTGCAAAACCCCTGCCGGGAAAACAAGTTTTACAAATGAGGGATTGGAGGAAGACTGACATTACTTCAAATGGCTTGCCCAAGCACACATAAAATCGGTGTGGAGGAGTCTAGTTAAATGTTTAACGGTGGGTCATTCTTACTGTGCTGAGACTGCTTTTCTGCATTGCCCAAAACCTTAGCAATGCATCTAGAAGGAGGGATGTAGAGGGAATCCGTAAAGGGGAGGAGAGGTCTTTCATTGCAGATATTAAAAAACTACATACAAAGAGGAAAAAAGCAGAGGGTGACTGAAGCACAAACATAAATATGGATATGTTATTATTATTGTTTAGAACTGGAAATGTGCTTGACTGCACATTATATTATCCAAATGTATTGCAAATACTAATTATACAAAAAATTAAGTTATTTCTGATTATACAATGCAATCATTTTGACAGTGTCCCAGTAATGTCTTGTGATTGCTGTACAAATACAAAGGAAACTGCAACTTTATATTACAGTGAAATTTGCTTCACAGCTGCATGAATAAAAATATTTTTTTCAAGCAGCAATCCTTATATAACCCCTTAATGTAACTTCTGCTTGCAGTGTCATTTCCAGCAGCTCTCATTTTCGTAATGCTTTGGAAGTCACCATGCAAACTTACAATACTTTATTAGTACCAGTAAATCAAGCATGATAGCTGTGTTGAATACACAAGGGTCAGTGTCTAAGCTTACAATAGTCAGCATTGCTCTCTTGTTTCAGTGAGATTGTCATCTGATTCACTGTGTCATCTGATGGTAAAATGTACTGATAAAAATATGATTGGAAAGAATGGAATAGATTCTATGTATTTATTGAAATACTTCATTAATATCAAGTAATGGATCTAGAAAATGGGCTGTACACGTTGAAGTGATATTGTCTTTTTTCTCATGCCTTCTGTTTTTTTAAAGAGGAATTATTCCATCTCAAACACAGACTTAGTGGGGAGAGGTGCAAAGATCTCAGTGCTCCCTTTATCCTTACTGATCATGCAGCCTGATGATATTCCTATGCTCTTCTGCCACTTGGTGCAGGAGGGGTTCACACAGGGTGGAGCACCCTCTTCTTCCCCTTTGAACAAGTCTATATTTCAAAATCTTTCAAAACTTGCTGGTTGAAATGCATATGGCAGTAGTAGATATACAGGATTATTGGCACATCAAGCAGACTGAAACATAACATGATTCAGGCACTGAGCAGAAACTTCAGCGTTGCTGTTAAAGCTGATCTATGATTGATTCATTTGCTTTGTAATTTTGATCAAAATGGATCTGCCCAATTTTTTGCTCCTTCCTCAGTAAGTCAAACCTCACCATAAAACCACACAAAATGGACCACACAAATCCATAAGTTTGGCCTTTGTAAAAGCACAGAGAGAAAGAAAAGTACATGGAAGTAATTTCTGAGTTGTCAATGACAGATTTTTCTTTTGATTTCACACTTTTGTTAAAGACAGAAGAGACCTTACCGTAGCTGTCATAAGCCTCTTCACTTGTTCCATGACCGTAATCATAATATTCAGGCACACTGGAAAAGATTCAGATAGGCATGTTATTATTGTCATGGGCAAGCAACTCAAAATATAGCACAGAAAATGAAATGTATTTTAATACTTTTATAGTTTTATAGTTTTATAGTTTTATACTTTTAGCATAGTCCAGCTAGTTTCAGGGATAATGAAAATTATGAAAATGTAAACACGAAGGTATTAATGATGATAATACATATAATAAATAAAATCATATTCTTTATCTGTTAAGCATAAGGTAAAATTGTCCCTAAATACATAAAGCTAGGAGATGTGACAAACACTGTCAGAAATTCTATTTGCAAAAATAAAGTTTGAAAACAGTCTATCCACTTTATTACTCATTATTGTTAAACTGCCAGAAGAGGTGTAAACCCATTTACCTGTAATTCCAAACATTTATGCAGCATCAAATTCATCATTTTTTTTCCCCAAAGATGACTTCATTGTACTGTATGGAGCCTGCAAACCAGTTTTTACTGAGAACACTGAAAGTTTTTCAGCTTTTCTCTTGAAGAAGAATGTTTCCACTGCTATTGCACAGGCCTATTGCTTATGCAGTTATTGACAGTTATGCAAAGTTTTACAAAGTACTAATAAAACAGATATTTAAAGGTTTAAGGAGTGGAAAATCAGTTTCAAAACAATATTTTGATTGTTTTTTGTTAATTAAAAAAGATCAAGTATTGTTGTATCAGCATGTTACCAAAGGATTACAGATCATAGTAACAACTTGATATTCAGCAATCCCCTTGAAGTGGGCACCCAGAAGATTTGACCTCTGATACATATTGAAACAGGAGTGGAATTAATCACACTTTTGCTTTACTGCTATTATAATTCTCAGTTTGAATTCTGAATTTAACACCTGGAACCAAATTCAAGATCAGACTACTGCTGCTATCAGGTACCAGTCAGACATTAAAAGGAGTCAGTACCTGACCAGAAAACTTGCAATCTCTGTGCATTATATGATATCGTATTTCTTCTATCTGCAGGGAAACAAACAAAAAATACTTCCCTGTTGTTAACTCTTTTGTTGTCACTTTTGCTCCTTTCTCCGTGGAGACTGTGTGAAAAGGACTCTTTCAAAAACAACAATAGCATGCAGCCAGCTCAATATTTCTCTGTTTATAACATTATTGCTCAGGCAGTTTTCCATATTGGATTATTGCTTCAAAAATATTGTTTACACTTGAAAGAGAAGCTTAGTTGACAGTGGAATGCAACTAAAAAATATTTCACAAATGTAATAGACATAAACAATCTGTAACAATTATTTTCTTAAACAAATGTTGACTTCTTTGTTCACCAACTGCCTGTAATCAGATTTTCAATGTCTTGAACTTAATAATTATTCATAGCTATTCCTGGAATAATTTCTCAGAATAATTCATGTGCTGTATCTCATTTGAGAGCACTGATTGCATGTGTTTGATAACTGACAGTCAGGTTATTCTGCTCTGGGACACAAGATTCCCTGACTGGGATGGTACTACTCTCATAGTCAGTTTTGAGCTACAAATATTGTGTATTGTTTTTTTTTGTTTGTTTTGATTTTGAACAAAAAATGTAATGATAATTGTTGTGCATTACTAACTTAGCCAGCAGTCATTCATTCATTCATGTGAGCAAATAGAGCACTGATGCAAATATCTTAGACATGAAATTCATTTACTAAAACAGAAAGTGGATTTATGAGCGACATGAATGAAAATTAAGTTAATACATTTAAAGATTTTTCCCACAGCCATCTGAGCATAACCACAGGTGAGTCATCCAGTTTGCTTGAAAAGTAATTGTCTAAACATATACACCCTTCTCTTGAAGTTGTGCAAGACATTTTAGAAACAGACAGGGAGAATACATCTTTTTATTTGTTGAACACACTAAACATTCTGTAGCATTTCTGCAATGATTCTAGTAGCCAGTTAAATACAATTTATAGGACTACACAGGGTGAATTGGGTAGTCAAAGTCAGGGATAAATCCAGTCATATTAACAAGTTCATGGTTCACACCTAAGAAAATATTTGACATGTTCAGAACAGACAGTTGACATAGCACCCAGATCTGGCATGAATAATCTCATGTAATGCAATTTAAGCAGCATCATTTTGGCATACTGTAGCGTTTTCTTGGTAGAGGAGGGTGTTGGAATAGTGAGGGTGGTTATAGGAAAAGAAATCATAGAACTCTCATCTTCTGTCAGTGGATAAGATCCTAATATTTCTTCCTCATATATTTTACAAACAAATTGCATCCAAAGGTCACATTTCAGCTGAGTGCATTTTGGACTCAGTCCAAAGGCCAGTAAGTTATCAACAGCAGTCCCCCTTTCACTGGTCACTTGAGCGATTGCCATCAGTATAACATCTAGCAAAATGTAACAGTTGCAAGAACTGGTAAAAATTCCTTGCTACGTTATGGTTGTTGTATTTTTTTATTTGAGAAAAAAAAAAAAAACAACACAGTCATACAGACAATAAGAACAAGAGATAAGGATCCTGCACAGAAAACATTTGTAAATTAAATACATTATAAAAAGAATTCAAAGTCAATACACAAACCATTAAAATAAGAAACAAGCTGTATTGCTGCTGTAGAAAGGAAATGTTTTGTTGTATACTGCAAATTTGATGGTTGTAAGCATAATCCTTAACCTGTTTCTGAAAACACATAATTCATAGAAAAATGTCTAAGTTCTCCAACTCTTTTTTCCCTGAATAATGCATGTTTTTCACAGATTGGAATGAAAATATTTCAAATTAATTGGTAGCTCATATTTAGATAGTGTTTTGAACAATAACTGGGACAAATTTGTTTCTTAGCATGAAATACCCAATTTAAAGACACTTCTTGTGAGCCAGACTGCTCATTCATTAGTCTGCTCTATTTTAAACCTTTCTGAATATTCACTATAATGAATTATATGCATTTATTTGTAAACATTTTATGTGTTTTATTAAAGTGAACAATGAATGTTTATAAAAATGGGTGATAGAAAATGGTACTACATACATAAGGTCTTTATTATTAAAATACAGATAAACATAATTCATTTGCATTATGCCCAGCTATGGAAGGAAGAAAAACAGCAAACTAATAAATAAAACTTGTTTATATAATTTTAACGTTTTCAGACAGTTCCTGAAAACTGCAGTGATCATAAATTCTAGAGACCTCAGGTTCTGTTGGCAGTGCTAATTGGAAACAAGACATCATTATCTATCATTAGCATTTATTACTTGCAAGAAAGATGAAGTGTAATTTACTAAAATTCAAGTACCCACCTGAAAACATGATGCAATACATTTTATAATGTGGATAAGATTAACTCATTAACAACTTTACAGAATTTATTCCTAAATTTTCAAAGTATTGCACTATAACACCACAACTCTGAAACATAGGGGACAATGTGTCATGACTTAGACTTACCTTCTATATGTACCACTTGTGGAAAAAATTACATATATGGGACTCCGAGTCTTACAAATAGTTTAATTATTTTTATATCCCAATTGTTTTTCAACATCAGAACCTCTGATAAAATTTTCCTCTACCTAGATTAAATTTTCAGAACTAGGTCTATGATTCTGTGTTTATTCCTACCCTGTGGACAATAATATTAATAATGTATATACCATTAATCTTCATAATCATAATATATTTATGTTTATTTTTAACTTAACTGTAGCTCTTGGTTAGTGCTTTTGAACATACTTTAAAGTCTGGGGATCAAACCTTTTCAGGCAGATAAAGACAGATCAGTTCCAAATAAAAGAATAAAAATGTTCTTTATTTGGGCACTAAGGACCTCCTAAATTCCTTCCAACCAGAATTATCTGGCGCTCCTATGGTATGAAAATACCTTAAATGCAGAGACTGTATACTTAAACAGCAACCGGCTTTAAATTTCTCATTATGTGGGATATTTTCAAATTGACAGAAACTAAGCAAAATTAAATTGCAGCTTGCGTCAATGCCCATGGGAAACCACACAGCTCAAAAGGCTTTGAAGAATAGTGCTTTAAGATGGTATAAGCAGAGAAACGCAAACAAAGGAGTTAAGACTGAAGTCACAAAACCCCAATTCTTAGGGTCAACAAACTACCTGAGGGAGGATTGATGTTTACCACTAAGCAATCAATGGTTTTAGATATGGAAAATCACAACATTAATGAATAGACTGCACTAGCCTTTGACTGATCTCTTCCTGTACCTGAAGGAAGCTGCTGGCAAAAGACACAGGGTCAGCAGCATTACCATTTGGCTTCCTGGCTGCTCTTGCAGCTTCTCTAATATAATGCAGCAGAGCATTGCAAGAATTGAAGAACTTGTGTTCTTTGTGTTCTCTTGTGTCTTTTTCTTATCTGTTTGTTCTTTGCTTTCACTCACTGGTAAATATCTAAATTTTTGTTCTCTAACTGTGGAGCACAAAATGTGGTTGTGGACATGCAGCGGTCACACTAACAGCCAGAGCTGATAGGTACAAGAAAGGGTTGGTCTGTTTTAAACACTGTAAATGCATGGTTCCATATAGATACTTGGTGAAGTGTGTTCTGTAATCAATCCTGAAAGACCTTAAGAATCTAATAGCTTTTGATTAAAACTTCTTGAGCTAGATCTTTAGCAGATGATTATTTATTTATTTATTTATTTATTTTTGTTGTAAAGGTATATTATTATATCTTGCTTCTCTTTCATAATGGTTGCACTCTTTAGCTGGGAGATTATACACTAGAATCTTATATGAACCTTTTATCAGGAAATGTTTAGGAAAGAGTCAGTTTTGGAAATTTTGATCAGCCTTGGAGTTATAACTCACACATTAGGTAATAATCACAATTCTTTTGTGAAGTACTTGAACTGGTCCAAACTAGAGATTCAGCTCATGCCAGTGAAGTTCCATAGTTAGATTCATAAGCAAACAGATGAAAAGCTTCCATGCTGTACTTTGAATCACTCTTGAGAGACTTCCCTCTTTGTGTTGTCACTTGACAATCTGAGAATGAACCAATGTGTTTTAGGATTGGCAGTCTTTGAACAGAGATTCCTGGCCTTTGTAGTTGTGCAGTTAGCATCGATATTTTAGACAAATACAGGGAAATAAAATTATAGCTCTCTTTATATCTATATCCCAGTCTGTATTAACTTCACATAACAGATTCTCAAGTCAAGTTAACATACTAGGTTCAACCTTTTAGACAACTCTTATTCCTTCTTTTTTCATTTCCTCAGGTGGATCCTTTGAAGTCTTGGTATCCTATCTCCCATTACCTTCCCCTTTTCCAATATAATTTCTGTTGACCATCTTGCAGAATTTTCAGTTTTAAATACTGATAAATTATACAATCAAATACTTAACTCCTATGCTAACAGGATCCTGTCTAATATTATTCTAGTCGTTTCATGTATGACTGCATTTGTAATGCTACTCTCTCCTACATAACAGAAGCAGTCAAGTCAGCAGGATTTAACTTATAGCAGACAATGAAAGAAGAATTGTTTACACAAAGCAGCATCCTTCTTCTTGGAAGAGAAGTGAAAGTTGCACTTACATTAACTGCAATATATGCAATTTTTATAAAATAATATTTCATATTGGAAATGTGTGAATGAAGAAATAATCTTCCTAGGAATCTAAGACTTATTGGATCATCTCTGTTTAATTAAGCATTACATCTATAGGAAAGATGAGGAGTCTTTTGAATAAAGGAACTTGTGGGATTCATCCTTAAGTCATAAATATGGACCTTTACTAAATAGTTCTTTAGAACTAATGGAATAATATGGTGAACAATTTAGTGGATAAAGTGTCCCGTCCCCCCCTCCTGGACTTGTTCTGTAGCTTACTGTATGCCTGAAGCTGAACTAGATCTCATCTGTCTCCAGTGTTTTCTTGTTTGAGTTCATGTTACTGCAACTCTGATTAAAAAAATAAATAAGGAATTAAGCCAGTAGCGTTATAAAGGACATGTGCAGAGAGCCTTCTGAATTGAAAGATGATTTTGGGTTCTGAAGTTTTTGCAAAGTTTGAAATAGAAACCAAAATTCCATTTATGGGCTACAACCACAGACACACAGGGATTTCTAGTCAAATATTATCCTTCCCTCTGTATTTCTCTCATACACACAAAATTATTACTATTTCAGAATATAATATAAAATATCTGCAGACACAGTATTTACAAAGGGAGTGATACAGAATTTTAGGAATCCCAGCCAGTTTTAGAGAAAAAAACTTTTATCTACTTCAGAGCAGCTAAATTTTCATTTTGCTCATAGAATCTAGTAAACGAGAAGTGGCATTTGAAAACAGTTTCTGATGATGAATGCTGTAAGTGGATTGCTGTGAAGATACATAAAATGTCATATTCTAGGCTTCCTGGCTTGATTGATTTTAATGGGTTGGAAATAAAATACAGAGAAATCTTTATTTATGAACAGGTGGATATAAGCACAAATCTAAAATGAAATATGACAAAGTATAAATACATTGCATTCTGGTTAAAAAGTGAGAGAATGCATAATAGTGAAAAATAATAAAGAATATTGCACTTTAAAAAGAACCAATGTACCTATTACAGCTTGGATTATATTTGTGTCTATATATTTAATTATACAGGAATATTTTGATTGTGAAGGCAAAATGATTAAACCTCCAATCATATTGCCAAAAGATTTACTCATGTGAGAATCTGCTAAATAAGTTAATGATTATTCACAGTCCTGTCTAACTAAGTAAGGACAAAAACATTTCACTTAACTATGGACATTTCACTCCAATACTAGTCTGCAGGAGCTTTTTACAAAGCCAGTAGTTAGAAAAAAGGTGGGACTGGCTGATCGAATGAATGTATCTGTTCATTGCTTTAAGCATTTATTTGAACTCATTCTATCCTCAAGGAAGATCATTGACCTCTTTCTGTATTTTCCTTCTCAATACAATCACAACATATAAATCTGACAAATGCTGTTTACTAAAGGTCCCCAGCAAGACATTAGGAAAGGACATATGTAAATACCATTGTGATTTCCTCTGTCTTATTCAGAAATATTTGTTCCATGTTCAATTGCTTTGGTATTCAGTTAGCATAGATATCTTCCACTTTCTGCTTGAAAATCCCTCCCCAACATTATCGCAGGGAATTCAATCAAAGGGAGGATATTTGGAAAACACAGACAGGGAATGTTGAACAAGGGGTAGGTACAGACACACTAGAGACATTGGAAAGAGATAGGAAATTACTAGAAACCCCCTGGACTTCTCCCTGCAAAATGTCTATCAGTAGGTAAGGAAACTGATGTCATTTCAATTTCTTGTGGGAAATGTGTAGGCTTCCCTATTATTTAAGCATGAAAACTTTACAGTGCTGAAGACTAAACCTGTAAATAGGAATCAGAATTTGCGTGCTATACAACAGCTATTTGCTACTGGCAATGCTTTTTTCCCAAGTAACTTCTGATTAATTTTTCAAAAGTTTCCAGATGAAGTTTTCCTTCAAAAGATATATCAGAAAAGGTTCTACATTTAGTAAGGTTTTAATATCTGTTTAGCCAAAGCCTGAAACAGAATAAGAAACATTTCCACCATGTAGGTAAGAAGCTTTTGAAGTTTTTTGACTCAAAGGTCGCTGAAGAAAGCATACGCTTTTCAGTGGCACTGTGCTGATCCCCTGCTTGGACTGCTAGACTTTACAATGATGCTAACGAATTAACACTCTTAACGTCACTTACAGGGACAAAAGTGGCCTGTAAACTGCTCCAATACAGCCGTTAAGTCAGTAAAAGCTGTGAAAAATCTAAATGCTGCTGCTATCTGTCCCTCACATCCAAAGCAGAAGGTTTTTAGCAGTTCACTCTTGCAGAATCTTGGCAGAATTATTTATTCTTCTTGCGACTACAGATGACAGTGAGAAGGCTGACAAAACAGGTTTTGCGTTGTAATTTGCATTAACCATTGTTTCATGTACTCTGGTACTGTGGTAAGAAGTCCACTTCAATAGTTGAAAGTAAAAGTAGCACCTTAAATAGTTTATGCTTCACATGAGTAGGTCATGATTCATTGTCTTTGTAGTGTCGAATAAAATTAATAACTGTTCATTTTCTTGATAGTTTTGTATCTAGGATTTCTTCCCCTAATTAATTTGGCACCTTTTCATCATAACTAAGGAAACAGACCATCCAAAACAGAAAGTTCATCCGGTACTATATTGTACGGTATTATGAAATGTATTATAGATTTCAGTTTGTGTACATTTATATATCTAGATGAAAATGTTATCTGTGAAAATTTAAGATCTGATATCGTTATTATGAGGTCATCCTGAAGGAATGGACTTACTGCAATTTAATACGATATGCAAAACATATGAAAGTCAATGTCCTACTCTATTATGAATGAATTCATTATGTATTTAGAGCTTGAAATATCAGACTTACTTTAGTTGTTCATGAAAGGATTTCTATCAGTCATACAAACCACTCAAAGCAAGCTGGAGTTTCAAAATTGGGTTACTTTCTTTATATTCGCAACAGAACAGCTTCCTGAATCTAATTGGATTATCCCGTCTTGTTATCTTGAAATAAACCTAGTTATGTGCGAGCAAAAAGGGGAAAAGGTAAGAGAAGACAGATGTAGAAGAGACCTCAGGATGTCACCTAGATCATTTCATCTGCCTCTGGGCAGACACAAATTTATTTACATAATTATTTACTTCAATTTGTCAAATGTGGTTTTAAATCTGCACGGGAGGATGTTCCTAAGCACTGTAGGTCAGTTTTACTATTATTTTTTTTTTTTCCCTAAAGTAAATTTCTGTTACTGAAACATAGAAGCATCATTTTTTCCTGAGTCCAAAAGGAGCTAGAAGAGAACTGTCCTTTGATAGGATACATGAAATAATTTTTATCTCCAGCATAATTATGTACTGCTGATTTTAGAATTGTACTAGTCTGAAAGTGCTATTTCACCTGCAGCACTGTGAAGAAGACATCTCTGGAATTAGATGTACATATTAAGTCTTGATACCTGGCAGTCAAACAAGGGTAAACAGGAAGATTTGGAACTCAGGTAAACACACCCTGTTGATGTAAATAATTCCTGGAGATTTAGCTTGATAAAATGTTCTTTGCTTTTCTTCCTAAACCATTTTCCAGTATGTCTCAGCACTGAAGTCATTGTACCTTAAATCACATAACTGACATGGGATGAACTGTGGTCCATGCTATATTCCTGCATATCAGATTAAGGAATAAGTGATCCCTAAATCTCCTGTACTAGAAGTCCACACTACAGAAAAGGGAGCTATAAATATGAGCTATACAGTAGATCACATGAATTTAATAATAGAAGCAAGAATAAATGAGAAATTAAAGTTTCTTTTCAAAGTCAATAACTTCTGGTATATTCAATCTCAGTGGTTCAATGTGCTCTTGAATTTTTGAATAAGTCTATGTCTTTATAAGAAAGAAACCTTAGAATCATAGAACCATAGAATGACTTGAGTTGGAAGAGACCTTAAGGATCACCTAGTTCCAATCACCTGCCATAGGCAGGGATGCCACCTACTTGATCAGGGCCTCATCTAACCTGGTCTTGAACACTTCTGAGATGGGGCATCCCCAACCTCTCTGGGCAACCTGTTCCAGTGCCTCACTGCTGTCTGAGTAAAGAACTTCCTCATGACATCTAAACTAAATCTCCCCTCTTTTAGGTTAAAAACATTCCCCCTTGTCCTGTCATTAACTGATTGAGCAAAGATCTGCAAACTTGCTCAGTGTGCACTTGATTCCACTGTCTATGTCACTTTTAAAGATATTAAATTATACCGGTCCTAGGACAGACTCCTGAGGGTCATTCAGGTTGGAAAAGACCTTGAAGATTGACATACTAATATCAGAGTACTACTGGTTGAATTGATAGGTATAATATGAATATATTGTTATTGAGCTATTATATTGATATGGTCATAGTAACTACCTGCCACAGCAGGAAAATGGACTTGTATATATGCCCTGGAACATTTTTTCTCTTGCTATATTTTTGTTCTTAACACTAAGAAACAGGACTTTGAAATATGAAAGTGGGACTTTGCATATGACAGCGTAGTTATAGGGATCAACCACAGATAAATATATTTTTGAATTAGATATTATTCAGCTAGATGAAGCTATGCCTGTCAACTTGAATTTCTCTGATATTGTAGCTTTTCTTTCTTCTTCTTCAGTCCTCTAAGACAGATATGTATTTGCTTTTATCAACACTGCATATAAGTCTTCAGATCATGTAAAGACTTAGAATGTATTTCAAGCACATTAATGACATTTTATGTTAAGATTAGATTCTGTATTACCATTAACATTTTAAACAGCAACAGAAACAGAAGTTTGGTTATTGACTTAGTGTTTGGGTTTGCAGTGTGCATTTGACCAACTAAAACCAAATCACTGTCCCAAAATGATCTGTATGCCAGCATGGAACACATGTCTAGAGGACTGTTGCCTATATTATTACATAACAAATTTGCAAGATTAACAGTAAATATTTTGCCAAAAATTGTTTCAAGGTCCTAAAACTGGGATGTTACCATTTGTGGGGCTGTGTCCAGGCAGGCAAGAAGAATGATCTTTACCTATGTAATGGTACAACATACAACATAAATAAGATATGTCATGAGGTGGCCTGTGCAACTATGGGGTGGGATCTGTAACTCAGCAGTAGTTTGCACCATTTCCCTCTATCTTTCATAACTGAATTATTTATTCTTGTTAGTACATTACAGGTTTTGTGATTTTTTTTTATTATTATTATTATTATTATTTTTTTTGCAGGCCTGTTTAAAGCTTAGGATGGGAGTCACAGACTTTTCTTCCTTTAAGAAGCACCTGCTCAGACAGGCAGTACAAAAAAGAGGAAAGCAGCCCAGGAAGCCTTTGCCAATGTACCAGCTACCTAGTCAAAAAAAAAAAAAAAAAAAAGGACTCAATGTTTCAAGGTTTGAATATTCATGCCAGATGCTGTGGTACAGGGAAATTATATCAAACCCAAATTTTAAGCTTCAGGGAACAATCACTGACTTCTTTTTTGTCTCCCTTACAGACACCATTGTTTACACTGCATGTGGTTGGTTAGGTTATGCACAAGTGGTTTAAATAGAATATACCCTTTCTGTTTTGTCCCCTGATTGGTCAGTCAGTCACAGGATTCCTTAATATTTATTTTTTTGCTGTGAGACATAGTACCTTTGAAATTAAAATGATGGTGCTAGCAGAGAAACAAAGGTTAGTGGAGATGACTACAGATGTGGTAGCAGAGCTGAACGTGGCTCTGCTAGCCATCAGGATTCTCAGCTGATTCACCAGCAACTTATCTACTGCTGCAAAATCATTTTCTTGGTCTTGGCTGAGATGTTTGGCCATGCTTTGCATGCAGTACAGTCTGATCCTCTATCAGACTGTAACGAAACAGGCAGTTCATTAGATCCTCTCACAAAAGATTTCAACCTCTTCGCCTGGTGATCTAGTGTTCTCAGCCCATGAATCCTGGACAATGGCGGCAACTCAGACTTAAGTACCTGCGAAGAAAATCAAAAGTGTGTTATATTTTGAAAATTGTCAGGATCCTCCCACATCATGTGTGTTACAGCTGAGATGGAAATTGATACTTCTACCATTTTGGAGTTTTGTTTTGAGCTTACTTGTTGGCTTGTAAAAATCATTTTTATGTCTTTAAATAAACTTTTCAGTAAGAATGGAAAGGAAGGACTATTGCCACCTTATGTTCCAACATGGCTTGAAGGAAGAACACATTGAGGACGTCAGTGTAGTTGAACTGCTAAAAAGCAGGCAAGGAGCACACCTTTACAGGCCTGCAGAGGAATGTCTTTCAACTTCGCAGAGAAATTTGGGCAGCATCTGGTATAATGACTGATGAGGGTCAAAATCTAGCCATCTTACTGGTAAGGGTCCAGTCTAGATAAAAATCTGTGCAGTAATTTTTTTTCATACCTGAATACTGTTGGGCAAAGAGAATATACATCAAGCTTTTAACTATCAAGTGGAAAGGAAGGGCAAACTTATATGGATAGTAACTATTTGGTGAAGTGAAATGCTGCTGTTTGAGAACATCAGCTTGGATTATTACCCTCAGCTGCCATCTGTTCCTTACCTCTGACACCTGAATTGGCAAAAAAAGGAATGGCCATCATATTCAGAAAGGGATTTCACTTCTGATTATCATGTCTATGTTTTATATTTTTAAAAAAAATAGACTAAAAATTCAGAAGCCAAACATAGCTGGCAGAAAAGGGTTTGAATGCCCTCTGCCTCATTTCCAAATGTCTAGGAAGTAGTGTATGAACTTAACAGCTTGAATATCCCTTGGTATGTCTGGGCAGGTGGAGGTCCTTATCACTGAAATCCATTTTCACACTGAATGGAAGGGAAAGGAAAAAGATATTCCATCAAGAAATTCAAAGTATAGTACAAAATTGCCTGTGGGAAGTGTGTCAAATTGGACGTCTTCCTCTGCCCACTGAAATAGTCTTTTCCTTGTTCTCTTTGGTCTCAGACAATACTTTCATTCCGATTACCTTAAAATCTCTATTTTCACATCAATGTAAACACATTCCTAAAACCAGCAAGGTTTCTAAATGTCCTTGCTAAACCTGTAATCTTTTATGGAATCCTGTAAATAATGATTATAGACACTGTTGGGAAAGACAACTAGTTGTTCTTTTAAATCTTTGTCCTGAGGTTCCATCCTGTTTTCTGAGTAGCCATTATGGGACAGGAAGATGAGGAAGAAAAAAGATGGCTTTAAAAATACAGCTTCTGCTAGTTAAAGAAGGACATTCCTCATGCAGTATAGACTATGGCAATAATTTTATTTCTCAAAACCCATAATTCTCTTCTCCCCAGACATAATAAGATACAGGTGGCACTTACATAGTGATGATCAGGCTGTCCTTCTTCGAGTTGCTTTTGTATCCATTTCAGTGCTCTTGAGATGTCTCTTAGCTCATTCAGCCTTGAAGATTATCGCAGGGTTCATTCTAGTCTGATCCCAAGGTTCTGTCATGGTTTCTTCTACAAGTCACCCCACCCCCCTGTTATCAGTCTAAAATCAGACTGCTGTCATGGAAGACAAACTCTCTGGAAGGGTGGCAGTGGTAGAAGTCATTAAAGAAGGACCTATACAAAGTGTGTTGCTGGGCCTGAAACTCTGTCCTTGACTTTAAGTACTAATCTTCAGATAACCGTACACAGAAAAACAGAGTTTATCTCCACATAATATCTGGGTGATCTGGGTGCTGGGCATTTTTGCTGCTCCTTCTAAGTCATAATCCTGTGTAATAGCACAGTGGTGTATGCTAACAGCGTGCTCATTTTCTCTGCTATTGGCAGCAACTAATTTATAAAATATCTAAATCATACCTCTTAGGCAATGAAGGACTAAGGGCCTTCAGGAGAAATGTATATATGGGCAGGAAGCCTCTGGTGAGAAAGTGGGAAATAAATATAAGGTCTGGAAGACAAAGGTATTGTTAACAGCGATAGTGGTGGCAGGCTACCTAAATGGGTACTCTGTGTATTGGGTGCATAGGGGAACAAGGCACAATGTATCATGTGCTCTGCTCTAAAGCACGCTGAATTCAGCTTGTGTTTAGTTCCCCCCTCTCCCCCCGCCCCCCCCCTCCCCCAGACATTCTACAGTTTGAGGCGACAATGAGAGTAAGGTCTTGTCAATAAGCATGGTGAGACATAGTAAGACCAGAGATTGGTCTAGAGTAAGAGTTTCCATATTAATTCTTTAATGAGCTGTAAAAAGCAAGTGGAAACTCTGCCCTTAACATGAGAAAAAAGCTTGGAGCTCTGCATTAAGCCACAGACTTCAATTATCTCTCATCTCATGCTTCAGAATTTCACTCAATCCCTGCAGAGGGCAGTAATGATTTTTTTTTTTTTTTTCCTCTCTGAAGACAGATTGTCTACAATATTTTTTTCCCCCTGTAAATCACACAGTGGACGAGATGAATAAGTACTCTGAAGTGTTACAAATTACCTTGTTAGTTGTGTGCTTAATAAGTATTGCTCCTGTAATCAGAGTTACACTAAAAACAAGATCTTTGATTGTGAGAAAACTTTCTGGTATATACACCTAACCAAATATCATGGTCAAACCATTCTGTTCTGTTGTGCTATTTCAGTTCAATAAGGAGCTATTTCTGTGAAGATAAATAGCCAATAAGGTGCAGAGACCCAAACTGCATCTGTAATGGTCCATTTGTTCTTTACACCTTTGAAATCTGAGTAGCATGTTATTCCTCAAGTGTCTCACTGAAGTCAAAAGGTTACTTGTGGCCTTCAGTACCACTCAACACAGATGAGTACAACTGTGTATCCTGACATCTATTACAAACAGAAATGTTTTAGTTACAGATTTAAAATAGAATAGGTATCTAGGAGGTACCACACATTGTAGAGAACATATCTGACTATTTAATAGCTGTTTATAGTCAAATATTTTTGTGAATTAAGTTTTCTGTCTTGAGTAAAATTATCACTACATGTTCTAGCTTTCTTATAATAAACTAATAAGCTTGATATATTTGTCATTTGCTTAAGACATCAACTTGCAAAAAAATTGCAGGTTGATTCAGATGATAATAAATAGCAATGTCATTGCAGAGACACTTCTAACATTTTTTGAACTAGAGACAATGTTACCTGTGATAGTTCACTATTGTATAAAAGATGGGCTGAATTCTGAAAAAATTGGAGAACTTCTGGTAACAAAAATATATACCTACACAATGACATCATGGATGAAGCAAGTAATGTATGATTACTTGAAAATGTGTTGTTAAAGTATACTTGGGGGTTTCATCAGCAAAGCATTCAACAAAAAACATGGTTAAACAAAAAGCAAGTTTAATGTTCCCTGGTCTTTAGAGTACAGAACTCTGTACATAACCATCATTTTCTCATCAAGTAAGAAGCACACTACCTGAATTAAAATCTGTCTCTTTTCTTGTTAGAACTTCATTTGCCTTTCCACAATTTGTCAAACACTCTTAGCAACAAATAAGCACATTTTCTGTGTAATTGTTTGAAGCACTCTTTTATCCTTCAGCCTAACTGTGGAAAAGATATCATCCCATATTTAACAAACATGGACCAACTGTTGAGGTAATATGAGTGCATGTAGTGTGTGTGTACATCAAAAAGGATCATTTTTGTTGTCTCTTTTTAGTGAGAGAAATTATAGGAGTAGCTGTGAATATAATCCTCCCATTACCTCACACAGTAAGGACATAAGATTTCCAAACTTGGATACCTATACCAGTTTGGAAAGTTGCTCAGAAAGTAACTGACTGAAACTAATAGTTTCTATGTTATTTCAAGCACACCATTCCATTCCACAATTTACTTTGATGGTGGATGCCAACCAGTAACAGTTATTTACCATCATTATTTTATTTTTTGTTAATTTATCATTTTCCCAAAACATTGTAAAAGCCTTAAATACAATATAGCCTTGATTACTTTGCTGTTATTAAAGCAAAAAATAATAAAAAATGAGCCAACAAGTTCAGAATGACACCAGATAGGAAAATGGTATAATCACTTGCTTTTTTTAAAAAAAAAAAAAAAAAAAACTACACTTAAGTTGCAGCATTTTTAGAAGTCTAGCTGTCCGCATTTTTACTTCGTCTCAATAATTCTGTATATTAACTCTGACCACCGTTATTACTTTTTAATAGCTATTTAAAGTACTGTGAGATTTTGTAGAATTTAATTATAGAAAACCAAAACAGGATATTTATAAATAAATTCAAGAGAAAAGAAGTGTTTCTCTTGGAAAATTTAATGAAAAAGTACAAATGCTTACCTTTGTGTTTGGGTGGCATAACTGTTATCATATGCCTCATAGCTTGGATCATCATATTCACCCCCATATCCATCATCATATCCCTAAGGGAAAAATAAAACACCAAAGCTTAAGAGTGATAAATCAAAGAATATAAGCTTTAAAAGTAATCTGCATCAGCATATACATGCTGTGTTTGCTCAATATTATGGACAACTCTCAGCCTCCTGACAAAAAATGTGAATTGTGAAGAAAAACCTGTATGTTGCAAGTTCAAAGAAATCAGTTACTCATTTAAGAATGGAATTTATTCACTGATAAGCTGTAGTGCATTGTCCAGGCCACAGTGCTTCAGTAAGATCTATTTAGTCTACTGATGAATGATAATGAAAGCAATCTTTTTGCAGCAATTTGTTATATAAATGGTTCCATAAATACCTATAGGCAAAATGAACAAATGGCAGAAAAAATATACTGACTGTACAGCATTATAACAAAAAAGAAAATAGAGAAAATCTGGGGAATGATTTCTGATGTGCTTGAGTCTATGTTCATTCAAAGACAGGACAGCAAAGTAGTCATGAAATGCTGTATGGAAACACTATTTTTTAAATTATTGTTTATTTATCATTTTCATTTTCCTATGAATTTTGGGAGCTGATATACTTGTTAAATAGAGACCAAGCATTTCGTAGTTACAAGAAAATTTACTTGTTATTGGAAGTGCTAAAGGAATTAGGGGGCTTAAAAATGTGTGACTAAATACTAACTATAGCAGAAGGCAACTGAATTTTTTCTACAAATAACCCAAGTGCAGTTAGGCTGGGAAGAAGGGACAGAGCATGTCTGCTCCAAAATGACAGGACTCCAGTAAACAACCACTCTGGTAAACTATCATAATCATGCAAAGTATAATGTTAGTTTGATATTTCATTATTTCTGCTAATTAAACTCTGTAATGGTATTGAACTACACTGGTACACACAATTTTCAGAAAACATTCCAAGGAGAATGCATTCAGTAACATTTCGAGCATATCAAATTTGCCTATCCTTCTGGTCTCTGACTGATCATTGAGCATGAGTAAAGACTTCAGGTGAGAGACATTGCCCCTGGGGTGCTACATGGCCTGAGGGAAGGACAGGATACAGACCTTAGATGGTAACTCCATTTCTGAGGCACCCACATCAGCTTGCACTATAAGAAAAAAATTTCTGGGCAGTAGAGTAAGTCCCATTTTGAGATTAGGGAATAACCTCTGCAAGAATCTGAAGCCCACACAAGTCCTGCCAATTTATATTTAACTTTGAAATGCAACATTTTTTTCCCCTGTGTTAATATAAATTCATAGCAAAAAAAAAGTATATTTAAACACATACTCCTGTAGACTAGTATTTTTAACATTTTATGACTAAATACATGATCATGCTTTTGGGGACAGGCTGAGAGAAACAATGAACCACCTGAGACAGATGTTAGTCACATTGATTAGTATGCTCCTGGTAGAATCCAGCCACTGTGAAGATGAGGCTGATGCAAGTTCCTATATAAGTAGAGTAATGGCTAGAGGAAAGACATTTCAGCATGCTTACTATATGAGAGAACAGAAAAGGCAAGAATTACAAATTAGCTCTTTTAGTGTCTTGATGCCTGAGGTGGATCAACATTCAGCACCAGTAGGGCATAGAACTCTTGTTAATACTTGACACTTTGCATTACAGATTTTAACGATTTCCCTAAAGGCTGAGAGCAGGTCAATATAGTGCAAATGTTTCATGTGGAATGGCTGAAAAACAAGGACAGAGTAAGAAGCATAATGCTTCTTTAATAAAGAAAAAGTATTTTCCAGAAAATGTTTTATTATTTGTGCCATTCTGTAAGAGAATTATCTTCTAATACTACAAGTGAACTATTTACATAAGGCACTTACAAGCATTTTTTTCAAACAGCTTAATATGCTGTATTGTACCCAGACACTTGTTCTAAAGAAGCTTTCAGGCAACTAGAACTAGAAATAGCTCTGCTCACATCCCTAAAGCATCTCAAACTCAAGCATTTTTTCTTCTGTTAAACCTTCAGCTCTTCAGCACCTACAACTTTAATGTTTGAAAGTATTTCTTTTGTGCACATTGAGAAATGACACACCCAGCTCCCATCTTACAGTGCCTGGGATTTACCATGGCCCTGCAGTGATACATCCCAAACAGGAGAGAAGGGAACAAAAATCATATTTATGGAACTGCAGTGGAGTTAACAATATTTAAAAATACTAATGAATGAGTTTAAGGAATTTTAGTATAGTTCCGAAATGCAATTTTTTTTTTTTTTAAAGTGGAAATTCTAAAGAAATTTTTTAAAGAGTACAGTTCAATCTAAGAAAGGACTAACTAGAACACAAAAATATTTAAGTGTTTATCTTCCTTTCCTGACAAAGTGAAGATAGGAAAAACTATTAGAAGGCTCTCAGAATAACATATGAAATTAGCATTGGGAGCACTCACTTCAGGAGCAGGTATACAGAAAATTATAGTCAGGAGAAAAGGAGTGTACTAAAGAAAAAAAGTATACAATTGGAAAAAGGCTTAGATTCTACTACCTCAGGAGGAGTTAAATATCAATTTGAATCAACACCCCAGATATATTTTGTGAAGTCTTATTTTATTTATTTAGATTTGCTTAAATCCTCTCCAAGCTTCAGATGCTGAAACAAGTGTTAAAAATAAGTAAAGAACAACAAGGGCAGGCTAATGCAATGCTTTCTATTTAAAAATGAGTTACCTACTTAACACCCTATGTTAAACAATAACAGATTCAAATGCACCAAGTTTAAATTACCTCTTCTCTGAAGAGCCTTACAAAATAGGACTTTCACAGCATGTTCTGAAAAATTGTAGGTTTCATCTCTGGGAAACCAAGAAGAAAAATAATTCCCATGCTTCTAGTGAAAAATGCCTCACAATATTTTAAATTCAGTTGTCCTAGTAATACATGATAAAATACATTGTAAGGAAATTAAGGAAAACAAAACTTTTTTTTATTATAGAAGAAAGCCCAGACTCTTTCTAAAAACAGCCTACTTCAATATATCTAGACTTTAAAAGGAAAAAAAAAAAACTCACCAAAAAAAAAACACAAACCAAAAGAGTAAGTCAAAGCAAATTGAGTTATGCTACTCTGTAACTTGGCATATACGTGAACATGAGAAAGGTCTGCAAGCCAAAGAGTCAATATAGCTCTTCTCTCTAGCTGCAGCCCAAAAAAGTATTCCTGGACATAAAAATTAGTACTCTACCTCAAAGACGGTGAATATATAAAAATTCACTTCTAATTGTAACTCTGTATAAAACCAAGGGTTCCCCAGTAAACTGGCCTTCATATAGTTTCCTCTATTTTCTCCAACTGGCTTCCACAAATCTACAGACATTGTCTCTTTCTTTTCTGTTGTAACTCAACCACATCTATGTGAGTTGATTTGTTCTTTAAATAAGAACTTTCCTTTCAATGACTATAAGTGCAGAGCAGTGTTGATGTGCAAGATTTAGATCTAACTAACCTTTAGGTATGTAAGTTAGTTCCTCATTTGAATAAATTTATTGTACAGAGAAAGCTTATCTTGTAAAAATCAGCACTTTAAGCTTAATTGTGAAGCAACCAGAGATTGAGAATGCAATCCAGAACATTCTGAAAGATGCCCAGGGAAGGGTGGGAATGTCAGAATATCATCTTAAACAGACAGTACAGTGTTCAGATAAGAATTCTTGTCAGTTTGGTACACATCCAGATCTCAGGATATGCTAATAGCTATGGGAAATTCTAAATCCCACTCATTCTACTATACCTTAAACACTGGAAAGAATATGTAGGAACATCTGGAAAGCCTTCTCATTCCACATGTATGACTTATGCCTTTGGCTAGTCATGCTGTCTGTTTGGCTTAATAAATCTTCACATTTTTTCTGCAAAGAGCATTTAAGGGAGGGACCAGCAAGCACAGTTGTACCAGCCACTGCTTCACTCCCATCACCATATTCTGATGGGCAAGGCTTTCTACAGAGGGGTGGGAGGTAAGTTCCTAAAGCACGTAGCTCAGAAGTGGTAATTTTAACCAAGGTTTCCATCCCTTTAAGTAGGTCACAGATATTATACTTGGTCCTGTAGTATTGTCACTTCCTTCTCTACTTGTTCCTTTATAAAAAAGACTGCAGATAGCACTGTCATTTGGTGTTCAGAATGATTTGTGAAAGGTGAGTTAACTGAGCCTCTCAAGAGAGCTATATGATGAAGAAGGGGGATGACTTACATTCCACCAGTCACACATACCCATTTGGTGTTCAGTCTCCATGTTGTTCTAAGATAGTGACAGCTGAATACATGCAGAGTAACAAATCTCGGGACATTAATTTTACATAATTTAGACAAAGGTCAATTTCTCCCTACTGACTGCAAAGAGGGTTAAAATGCAATTACTTTAGATTTGGATTACTTAGTGTTGAAAACCTGCAATTAGAGCAGATGAATTTCACTGAAGTACATGGGAGGTTAGTCTTCTGCTGAGCAAAGATCCCCAAAAACATAATTTATGTTTAGAAACTGAAATTCTGTCTAAATTCTTCCGTAAGTACTTGTGACTGTTACCATAGCTGGCCTTGATTTCTTCAGCTATACCCGCTGGGTCAGAAAAAAAAAAAAAAAAAAAGAAAAACTAGATATCATAAGTTTGTTGAAGATGAGATATACCCTCAGTGCTAGTGAGATCTCACCAAGCGTTTTGAAGACAAACTCAAAGAAAAGTAAGTAGAACAGCACTATATCTATCAAAGTGATAAATAACAGTAATAACAACAATAATGTTAAAATTAAAATGGAAATACTAATCAACTGAAATCAAAGCTCTGTGCTATGGACTTCATAAATGCAATATAGGAAGTAGAGTCTACAGTGATAAAACAGCAGAGAGCATATCTGCTTGCCAGAGGCAATGAGCTAATCTCAACATGTTGGGCTTCTTATTGAAAAGAGTTTTATTCTTCACATATCAGCAATGGGAAATGTCATTGTAGAAAATGCATAGGTGAACATCTTTCACAAAGTCATGGAAATGTCATTGATATTTCAGTATAATCACAGTCACAGATATTCTGTGAACTCAAAGCAGTGAACTTAAATGAGCTATTCATGTCCTCATATTTCAGGGGTTTAAATAAACCCTGTATTGAACAATTATGGCAATAAAAATGAGTCAAACTAAGAATTTTATTGCCCATAAGTCCTAAAATTGATTCTATGCCAGATAAAAATAGGGCTGTGGTCACAGAAGCAAATAGCTAAGTGGTGCCAAAGCAGCCACAGTAAAACAGAATCTCAGGTACCTCAAAATTGCTGTGTACTCTCCAAAACTTTTAAATTATTTTGTAATTCTTCAACTAAATATAAAATAAATGAGTAACATTATAATCCATTTGGGTGTATTAAAAGACATCAGAATGTAATGAAAATGTAAAAGAAAATCTGATATAGCACTTTTCTCCTTTCCATATTTGCTGTAGCTTACAGAATAATTTGCTATTGCAGTTACTATACCCATACGGTAATCTGACTAACATCATTGTTTTTTCAAATCATTCTGTTAGCTGTGCTATACTCATGGAGTCACCTTCAAAGTCCTAATTCATGTGTCAAAGCTCTGCATAATCTGCTGCCACTTACATCAGATTAGTTTGTTGAACTTTCTCTGTCCCCCATCCTTTCTACAATCAAAAATAAAATACACTTTCTGCATTTTACTGCTTTTTTCCCCCCCCTATAGTGCCTTGTCATATGAAATAGAATCCTAACCTCAGAATCAATCATTTATTCAGTTTCTATTGCACTAAGCGTCTCACAGAAACATCCTTCTTTCAATATGATGACTTATTTTAGTAATAAGCAGCAAGTGAAGGTGAAAAACAGTCCTAAATATTTTCCTTATGTATCTCGGACAAGTTGCATTTTCACATCTATCTGGGAGTGAGATCCCTGAAAAAAAATGATTTTTTAATTGTTATTTTATTGATGACTTGTGCTACTTTACATAGTATTTCAGCGATAATATTACACGAACAAGATATATTGGCAACAGTATATCACATAAATGACATTTAAATGAAAGATTTATTTTTCCTGTGAATTTAAATAAATAGAATAGAAAGCTATTTTCAAGTGCCAAGGGAGGATGGGCTGTACTACACTCACAGCTAGTTTTAATTTCTTTATCATATCTATTATTTCTGTTTGCAAAATTTCAAGCAAAGGAGATAATGAACTTGTGCATCATGATGCTTGCCTACAGGAACTGTATAATCAATAGACTGAGTTGACATAAAATCTGTCCATGGAACAGTAATGTTTCTTGTATTGTAGATACAAAAATAATTACAAGCACCTACTGAGGACAGACATCTTCTATTTAAGAACTAATTGACAATTTAAAGCATTTCACAGTGGTTTAACATGATAGACACAATGCCTTCAAAGTAAACTGTTTCAATCTTAAATAGGCTTTATAATCCAGCAAATGAAATTTCCAACCCTTGAAAGATTGGAAATTCCTAGGAATTCCCCTTCTTGTTTTGCAACCCATGAAAACTGGACCATAGTATTTTCCACTCTCAGAGCCTGTAAACATGTGAGTAAATGCTGAGACAATAGCAAAGAGCAGCAATGGTATGATAGATGCTTTACAAGACTTTGAATTATATTTAATTTTAAATCAAATTTCACTCTGATATATTATTGATGCTGGAATTAGGCAGATTAAATATAACTTGGCCAAATGCAAGATAATGTGCTCTAGTAAATACATTCTCAAATTCTATAAACTGTGTCTTTGAATTTAAAGAATTCCCTCAGGAAAAGACTTATGGGAGTCATCACGATTAATAACTAAGAGATCCTTCCAATTTTACTGTGATATTAAAACTAACAAAAAAGACAAGCAAAAGTAGCCTTATATTTTCTATCTGAAGAAAAGAAAATACATAGGTTAATTTGATGTGAAATACCATTGTTTTTGATCCATCTTTATCCTATTTTAAAATATATTCAACCATTACCGATTCCTTGAATTAGTAATATCTAACACCGAAACATCTTCACTCAGGAACAGTTTTGTTCAAGTCAGCCAAGAACTATTTGTAATACTTAATATGTAGAAGTGTTTTATTATATAAAGTAGAAAATCAGAGAAGTGATTTTCATCTTAAAAGGAGAGACTACAAATTCCCGTGGGAAGAGACAGGAGAAGCAGATAGGAAATTGTTTGAAGTACTTAAAATAACAGAAAATCGGGCAAATACAGACCTATTTATTAATCCTGAAGTAAGTCTAACTGCAAGTTCAAGCATTGTTAATGACTGCATCTTAACATGCCATTACCTGCAGATATACTATCACATACTTTTTCATAAATGGCATCTTTCACCCAATCAAATTTCAAATGTCCCAGATTGTTACAAAGACTGTTCAACACTAATTTTGTCCTTTTTTATATTTCACTGAAGTAACAAAATATTTCCCAATACAACTATTTTAAAGAAAATATTTCCTAAAATAAGAGTGGACAATGAGTTTTAAATTGATTTTTTAGTCTTCCTTGTCTTGTTTAAGTAATTTATACATGTTATAATTTTAATTCTTTAAGCATTTTAACTATTAATGTGATTTATTATCTCACATAAGAGGATATGGCTGTATTTAGAAGATATAGCCATGATAATTCTTATTTGGCATCGTTTTAAGTCAAGGGGCTAAATATAATTTCTTCATTTTCATGATACTGTCATATTTCATCTTGTAACAGATATTGTCAGTGAATGACTAGGAAATATATTTTAGCTTGATGTATAAAACACAAGGATTAGAGGTAACACAGTTTTCTTCTTGGTTTTAAAAAGACATGTAAGAACAGTGAACTTTACTAGTACAATGTTGTACAGGAATTATTGCAGAAAGGTCAGGTATAATTAAAAGCAAACGTAGAATGTGATGGGACTTCTCATTTGTGAGTTTAAGCATGAACAAAATAGTAAAAAGTGTTTAATATTTATTGAGGTAGTTATAGGTAGTCTTTAAACTGTTACTCCCTCAAGTCTGAGCATGCAATTAGATAAATTAGGGATGTAAAAGAATAGATCATCTATTAGAAGCTCCTGTCAAATATGATTGCTCCTTTCAGCACATTTTCCAGTGCTTTCTCTAATCAAATTCTAAATATTGCAATAGGTAGGGATTTCACCATTTCTCATGGGAGACTGCCTGACAGCCTAATAGATCTTAGTGTCAGGACACCTCTGCTAAGTTTATCCCATACTACTAAGTATATCTCACCATACAAATGAGATGTATTGCTCTAGATCAGTATTCTTCCAGGTCTGGGTTTATATTCTTCCAGTCTATTTTAAAAATAATTTATGTATAGTGATTCAAAGTCAAATGCAATCCTGACAGAGATATACTGATCAGCAGATAACACAGCAACAAGCCAGAATCCCCATATCTTCAAAACCTGATACAGATCCCTATCTCCACGTATCCCTTCAGTTTTCCTGGGTGCAACAGATAGATCTGCTGGAAAAGATAAGCAGTCAACTTAGCCTGTACTTGATCAAGAGTGGGAAACACTGCAAGTAGCCACCTATAGCCTTCTAACACAAGTGGCTCTCAGGATGTGTGGGATACAGGGACAGATGACCTGCATAAATTAAATCCTTAAAATTCAATAGAATTTTATTGCATTAAAGTGCACCAACAAGAAATGAGAAGTCAGTACAGATCTCAAAATACAAGTTTTATATCTAGACACTCAGTTTACTCAGCAAGCCTCTATGATGTATATCAGATTGAATTTTTTTAAAGCTGATAAAAGTGATGCAGGTACAAACTGCAGTTAAAAAAAAAAGTATTAAATGGAGAACAAAAATCCTGTTATTATTTATGGCATATTCCTAGAACTTTATGCAGCCTGACTGCCATTTAGCAAACAGGGATGCATGAAGATCCTACATTGCAGAAGACACAAGAAAGAAGGTGGGAGAGTAAGAATGTTTTCCCCTGTTAAATGCTACACTCTTTCCACCATGCAGCTGTAATCACTAGCTTAGTCCTAACCTGCCAACTATCATTCATCGTTGAAAACTCAGAAAATGGACTGAGTAGTCAATACAGCAATTGAGATAAGCGCCTCAAAAGATATAGAATGAGGAAAGATTGACATATTGAAAACACTATGTTTTATCTCTATGCTAATTTTTCTAATGCCCACCAAGGAATAAAAAGAAAAAAAAAAAAACACATAAGAGGCAAAAAAGGCCAACTGCACTTTTCATTCTGAGACTGTTCAACCATAAAAGAATTGAGCTACACAGGGGTGATTCTGACCTTTCCTGACATAGCCTGTCATCAAATGAAGAACAAATACTGTTTAAAAATACAGATGGGCTGCAAATATGCCCATTTAATACTAGTACTGATTTCCACTCACCATACAGAAAACATCTAATAATACCTCTTCTACTAGAAAAACTGTGATGGAAATAAAATTATAAAAGTTCAACAAACCTTCTCAAACATGAGCTGGATTCCCAAATCTGTACAAACCATCCCAGGCATGACTGTTCCAGTTGCTGTCCATCTACCAGTGATGTCCATAGTGTAATAGAAAATGAACCTGAAGCATCTCTTTAGCTCTCAATTTAATTCTTACTAATATACCCCTATTTATTTCAACTATTAGTTTAACATATTTGCCAATCAAAAATTAACAAAATATTGAATATAGGAACATTTTAACATACACTGATTTGTGTTAATAAATTTCAGCATAATTATACCAACTGCATTTGTCTATTTTGTAATCACTAATGTTTTGGAAGAGGTGCCATTCCCAAATTTGATGAGCTCCTATAAAGTGAGAGCTAGGTTTCCAGTAAAATATAACCATTGCATATCTGATAGCTATAAAAAAAAATCCACACTGTAGAAATATGTTTTTGTAAGAAACAGGTTCTTCTATTGTACACCATTGATTAATCTGTTATAGAATATATATGCATAAATACCTATAAATATATGTATATTCCCACTCCACCAACACATAGGCACCTGTCTTGCACTTGGGCAACTGCAATACTTTTATCCCCTTCATTCAACTATATCGTATGAGTGTACGTGATTTCAAGGCTGCTTCTAATGACAATGCTGTTTAAAAATGATGGAAAGCAGAAATGATGTTCACCATAACTTAGATCTCTGGTAAGATGTAATTTCTACTTCCTCTTTTTAAGAACTACATTAAATAGTGTTAAATGTGACAGCAAGACTACCTTCTATAAGAAAATGTGTGAAGTGATTACTCTGGCTATAGACGTGGATTGCAGTGACCATCTTTTTACTGATGTACTTGAAATCTTCTGTTGTTCATGGTGTTTTGAATGAATACACTTTGCTGTCATTCTTTAGAATTTCCTGCTAAGTTCAGAACCCCTTAAGCTCCATACAGGGATTTGAAAATAACTGCATGCGATTTTCTTTCTTCAACTGTTTAAATTTTAAAGAATGTGTGACAAGTCAATTTGCATTTATATTTTAGGGAGAAAGGCCCAGCTACCCAAACACACACACAAGCAGAAAGTTATATAATCTATTCCTGCACAAACCATTTCTGTTTTCTCTCTAGGTAACTAGGGAAAAAAAAAAAAAAAAAAAAAAAGAACACACACAAAGAAACTTCATTATGACCTAGCACCGTTATTTTTTCCTATATGCCATAAAATATTTTTAGCTTTAGCCTTTGTTGAGGCAACTTTCAGTGTTTTTTATTTTTATTTTTTGTATTATTATTATTATTAATAGAGGGATATTTCATGGTGTAGGATACAGATTGTAGTATATCTTAATTAAATCTACTTCAGGAAGAGAAAGTGTGGCTAATGGAATTAAAATAAATTGTTTGTTAACTACTATTTCCTTTTGAACATTATTCCAGAGCTTTACACACTCACCTTTACCTTGTTTATGCCATGATAATACTTTGCCCAGCATAAGATCAAACATGTTTCTCAGATTTTTGTTTTTTTTGTTTTTAAAAGTAGCAAAGTTAAAGGGAGTTTTCAAACTGAATTCTGTGAAATGTATATCAGATCTTACTCAGCAAGCTCAACTATTATGTTAGTTTTGGAAGTACTAAAGGATGGAGTGTTGATAGCTAAATAACAAACCCAAAGTGACCATAGTAGGCATTTATTTAATTGGAAAAGGGTGAGCATATGGATACATTCTTTCTCTATCTGTTCAGGCAAGGCCAGCTAACACAGATTCTGCCTGAACATTTAAAAAATGAGTGGAAGTTTATTCTCATCTTAGAAGTTGTAATGACAGAAGTACAATACTCATCTTAGAAGTTGTAATGACAGAAGTACAATACACTGACTCTGTTCTTTAAAGTATAAACCTTTTAAAAGGTATGCATCATTCTTGTTCCTCCATTGTCTATCTATTCAACTGTTAAGCCACTATTCCACAACAGAAGTATTACCTCCTTATTGGCACATTTTTGTTCTGTTAATGTATTGGAGAAAATAAAGACATTGATATAGCTGAGATTGTAATGGTCATTGACTCAGGAATCCATGTCAAAAAAAAATCTCAAAGATTCACATAGGCAGTGTCAGCACTTTATATAGTGCATCACTACAGTATTCAGTTGGGTTTTGAAACAGAAAATCCATAGGATAGAATGCTTTTTTCCCCACCCAGGACTAGGGATTACTCCAGTGTGGAAAAAAATAATTATAGATAATTACATAAAACATTTAAACATTATTTAAAATAAAATAATAATAAAAAAAACTTTAACTCCTACTTTTTTCACTTCAATAAGCTGTCTGTTGTTTATGTTCATAATGATCATAAAGGGAATAGATACTTAAAAACATACTGTCTGACTGCAAAGATTTGCTCACCTAAGGGGATATAGATTGAAAGAAATCTGACTCTTGCAACCACTGAAACCAAACAGCTTCAAGGCTAGAAATTCTGTGTTTTCAAGAAATATCCAAGTCAAACTCATGAAAATATTTGACACCTCTGAGTCCCATCATGCTGAGTCCAAGAGCTCTATTTGTATGATGCTGGAGCAGATTAGTAAAACAATATCTGGAAGTTTATTTCCCTAAAATAAAGGTCTCTCTACCAAAATATCACTCTCAATGCACCTAAGATGACAACTTAACTCTGATGCTGATTTGGTACCATGTATCCCTCTAAATATACAGAAAACTAATCTTCCCAATTTCCATATTTTATACCAACTAGCCAACCAATATAATAGATTTCCATTGTGTGTACTGAATATTGACTTTAATATTTGGCATTAAAATTAAATAGGAACTAAGGCACTGGGGCTAATGGTATTTACTCGGTAAAATGTTTGAAAAGAGGTGAGTAAAAAGTGCTTGGTAAACTCCTGAGCACCACTCCAAATACCTTGGAAGCCTAGAACCTCAATCAGAATCATAAAGTGTAATAAGGAGTCTTATAACACTTAACTGCAGGCATCACTGACCTAACACTAAACCATCAGTATTCAAATGAACATTAACAATTGCATCACTGGTGATTAAAAAACAGCCTTTAGTTTTTAAATTGTAGTCACCCTTGCCAGTTGAATAAAGTTATATCTCAGTTTTGCATTTTGACTCTGAGGTGGACATATTTGCAGCAAAGGACTGAAAATCAGAGCAACCAGACATAACAAAAACATGCCTTGTAGAAATTAAAGACAAGATTTTTCTTGTCCATTTTGCCAATGGAGGTGTTGTCTGAGGATCCATGAGGTTCTTGAATTTCAAGGTGTGGAGTGCAGAAATTGAATTTAAGGGACAACATAAAAATGACTCGCTAATATGGGCAGTTTAATACAAGAAAAAATAATCTATATAAAAGTTTAAATTGAAGTCCATTTGGATAAAAATCACAGTTTTCTTCTTTGAAAGGTCCCTATGATCAGTGCCTCCTGGAGGTCAAAGGCACAATATAGTGGTGTTGCCTAGCTTAAATAATTTTGGTGTCAGTGTGAAAGCTAGGTGCTTCACATTTGACCACAGAGCAGACATTGAGAGCTCAGTTCAGCAGCTGTGTATAGTTATAGTATTTTTAGACACCCTGACATATGTATTTTTACAGTATTTTTAGACACCCTGGCTTCCAACCTAGTCCAGCTGGGTGCAGTCTTTCCTGGGTCACATGTAACATTGCTGGTCCTCTGTCCTGGAGGTTGTAGCATGCCAAAAATGACATGAGAATTTGTGCTCCGGTAGCCCAATAAAATTGAACTATAAGATTTACAAAGGGTGTAGCTACACTAGTGCTTTTTAACTATACCAGCTTCTAAAACTGAGGCTAACTACCAATGTGATTGAGGACCAGGGGCTCCTAAGATTTTTAGGTTTATATTCCTAAAACGTTTCTTCTGAGCAGGCTTGTAGCTGCTTCAGTATTGGCAGAATTGAGCAGCTCAACAACTGTTTACTTCTAATGCCTAATTAGTATCCACTAAATAGAAGTTCTTCAGTTATCATCCAAGAAGGGCTTTGAGCCAGTTGGCATACCCCAAGAATATCTATTACATACATCCATAATCAGTCTGCTCACACAACACAGCTGATACTACTTATTTCTTTCTGGAAGAGTGCAATACTACAACACACCAGCTAAGCGCCAGGCCTGGTTCAATAACCATTTTAGCCTGAAGCTACATTTCTAGTGGAAACAGCTATTTCAACAATCAGGCTTTAAGTTATTATGTGATATCAGTCCGCCTATCTAGTAGATTTTATCCCAATTTTGAAGATTAATTCAGGAAAGAGAGGTTGTCAAAGAAAATATAAATATACAACTTTGTTCTTAGGACATGGTCTTACAGAAAGAAGTTTTAGATTGTAATCCATTGTCCAATAATTGTTCCGAGTTGTATTTAGTCATGTTACAACACTAACATCATTACAGCAGAACCAGAACCACTGCGAGGTGAAATTATCTGTCCTCCCCTATCAGTATTTTATAATAATAATAATAATAATAAAAAAGCTCCCTTTTTTCTTAGTTTTCCAGCTACAAAAGAAGACTCAGGGATGTAAATTGTAATTATCCCTAAAGAACTTCATACATAGATACTTATATCTATTACTCACAAGTGTGTAAAATTCAAGTGTGCTGTACAAAGTTTCTGTAACATTTCAACTGGCATGTCAATCACAGTATTTTACCACAGAACAATTTTGGAAATAGCAGTTCTTGATTTTCCAAAGTGCTTTTGAATCTAAGAAGTAAACGCTGGTATTTAAGTATATAATATATTTGTAAAAGATGTATTCAGATATTCTTCTAATTGTTTTTCAGAATGTCAATTAGACACAGAAGCAACACTTCATATTTTGCATTTCCTTTCCATTTTAATAAGAAAGCAAAGAACACTGCATATTTCTGTTTCCAGAATCTATCTGTTTTTAATAGAAGCCAGATTTGATCACAGAACTGACAGGAAGAGAAAAATATTTTTCTGCATGACTAATCTGTCTCCAGGATTGTTCAGACCATGTGTTAAAAGTGTCATTGACATTTTTGTCTGTATATATTTATACAGTTATAGCATGTGAGCAACAAATTTTTCCACTGAGCTACATGAGGTTCTCCTTTAAAAAAGTGGGAAAACTTTAATGGACTTTAGTGTCAACAAAATCAGGAAAAATTTAAGTGAGAATGTTTTTCTTTTTTAAATTTGGTGAATTTAATTGTAGGTATTAGAACATACATAAAAAGTGTTTTGTGTTCTTTATTAAAATAATGGCAACTAAAATAATGTATTAATATAAATATTCTGATTTTCTTTAGGTGTTTAATGTATTAAAGTATTTAACTTTCAAGGAAATCTGTGATACAACTAATTATCACTATCCCTGTTATACAGATATAGTAAACAGAATTTAGAAGTGTTAAAGTAATTAATATGCTCAAAATCAAAGTAGAGGTCTGTGTCAGAGCAATTAGTAAAGCTCAGAATTACTTGGATCACATCACTTTCCTAAACAGTCAGTTCTGGCTCACATCAGCATTCACAGTAGATATAATGCTGTCAAGATATTAAGATATTGATGCTATTGAAAGGGCTTTTTGTAAACATTTTATACATATATTCTCAAATAAACAACTTCACTAATTTACACTCAAAAAGCCATGCCTATAAGTGCATGGCCAAGAGCAAGAGGTTCATATAGTCTTAAAACATGCAACTTATTTTTACAAAAGATACTTTAAAATTGCACAGAAATATATTTCTATCTCGATGAGCTGAGGTGTGTGGTTTTATTCCTTATGGTCTATTCTCATATGATTTTCTCATTATCTCATAATGCTTGATGAATTGTCAAGCTTATTTTTTAGGCTTTAAACTGTGGTAAGCTGACCTGACTGACATAGTATTATTCTTTTTCTTTGTCAAGGCATTCAGTCATCTGATTCCACTAACACATGGAAATGTAGGCTGCCCTCCAAACCTTCATTTAATGTTTTTTGATTACACATCTGTAATAAGGACACAGTGAAATCTGTGTAAGATTGAAAGATGATTGAAGAAGTTAGAGTGTTCATTGGTGTGCCTGAGATTTGACAGAATACCTCACAATAAATTATTTGAATAAAAAAAAATTAACCTGTTTGTAGAAAATTAGGATTTACCTAAAAATACACAGTATGTAAAAATAGGTGATTTGTTTTCAAATCATTTTATCATGAAGGAATGATAGTGAAGAGTTCTTTGCTAATATTGTGATTATCTTCATCTTTTACCTATATTGCAGCTTTTAAACTAATCTCACCTCACAACATATTCATTCTTTTCCATAACTGGATGACTACAATCAAGACTGAGACTGCAGAACTACTCTTAATACTTTGTTCTCCATTTCCATTCATATTTTAAAATACTGCGGAGTTACTCCAAAGTCATACACTTTGGAATTTTTGTGTGTTTCTTCAGATTTGTGTGTATTAAAATAGCTTATTTTATACTTTCTACGCCTCTTCTGCTTAGAAAAACTATCAAGCTATTAAGAGAGTTTATAGGTATATCCAAATATTTTTGGTGGATGCTGACATAAAAATAAATAAGCAACACAAAAAAAATCCACAGAGCACAGGATGAAAAACTGGATATTCTTGGAAAGTTAACAGAAGTTGAAACAAAGTTATGCTTGCATTTAAGTTTAGTCACAATACATTTCTACAATAAAATGAAGTTATTCTTTTCAACTTCTCCTTACAGAAATGTGATTTTTTTTTTTTCCCTTAAGAAATTAGGAACCTTCTGTGAAGATGTACAACAGAGCTGGTTTTTCTTAAGAACTGCCATTAGACTTGTACATGTAAAATTTAGAACAGCCTTCACAGAAATTCTCTGAACTATTTGATGTAATTAGTTTACTATCTGTGCTTACTAATATTCACTAACCAAGTTATTCTTGTCAAACTCAAAATCACCATGACCATTTTATTTTACAGTCTTTTCACTGCATGATGAATTAGATTTAAAACAACATGGACTACTTGGATAACACAGGATATACACTGGATATGTATATATATAAAATTTATACACACACACAAAACAAGTAACAAGTGTGGTAGTCTACAAAAGGAAGTGAAGGTCATACTAAATGTTGTCAAGTATATTAATAAAACAAAAGAAATTAAAGCATGACCTGGGACACAGCTGGAGACACACTTTTAAAAGAAGGTACTGAAGTACCTCTGAGGGGACTGTGGCCACAGACAACCCACCCTGAAGGCACCCATGGGCAGTTCGTGGACAACCCAAGCCAGGGCAAAGAAGATATAAGAAGTAAGGAGCACTAGGAGAAAATGAGTAAGAAGGAGAAAGACTCCACAGCAGATAGAAACAACTAGTTACTGACCTCAACCTCCTGTGCTACCCACCTCCTCACCAAAGGGATCAGGAAGGACTGAGAATGGCATAGCCTGACCACAAAGTCAGGGGACTGAATAAAGTAGGAGAAAAGGTGCTGGGCTGAAGTTAAGCCCTGAGAAGGGGGAGTAAAGGTATTGCCCCAAGTGTCTGTTTAATTGTCTTTTATTTTATCTCAGTAGGTTAATTAGCAGTCAATCACATTAAGTGAAATTCCCTGAGCTGAAAGACTGCCTGTGACAGTTCATTTGACTTTTTTTTTTTTTGTTGTTTGTTTGTTTGTTAACTTTTTTTTTTTTCCCCCCATCTATTTGGCACAGATATAAAAACGGGGAACTGAAGTTTTACCTCACCAAGAGTAGGACTAGGATTCATATTTTTATATATTTTTTTCTCCGACTTAAAATAAAATACTGTTTGTAACATCTTCATGGTGGATGAAAATAGGATCTTCTTTATAATTCATTCTCAAACTGTACAATATACTAAATTTATTTATTCTTTACAGTTTACTGTTATCAAGAGTTACCTTCTTCAATGACCACTGTGAACAAGGCTTTCTCTTTAGTCTTAAGCACCTTTGGCCTATTTGAATCTACACATTATTCTTTTGTTAGTCAATATTGGTGAACTGGAAAGAACTATTTATTTTATTTTATTTTATTTTATTTTATTTTATTTTTTTGCATAGACTCTTCATCACCATCATATAAAAGATCAAGGTAAGAAATAAAAAATAGTGCTAGATTCTAACGATAAAAGTTAGAATAAACAGAAAGATATATTTGAATTAAAAGACCATTACTTTAAGATCTGTTCCTGTAGAAACTTTATTTATTTAGTTATTTATAAGCCAGCAGTTAGTTATGCTACAGATGACCTGTATATGTTAAATAAATGATAATTCTTGTTGGTGTCTCCCCAGCAGTGTTCCTGCCACTAGATCCAAATCAGAACCAAAATGCTACTTTTACAAATTAATAGGACATCAAATCTAATTTCCTTTTTTACATAGTGGCTTTCTAAAAATTTAAATTACAACCTGTTGTGCTAGGAGTTTATTATTAAGAATCTTGAAAATATTTTATCTTGTAGAATCCCTGTTTACAACCACCAACAGGATTCTTGTCTTTCTCATTGCACATTTAATTTAAGATCTTCCATGGTGAACAAGGCCATCAAAACCTTAAAGCATAATTTTAAGATAGTTTAGTAATAGAGATGGAATTTAATACGCTGAGTTTGGAGGAAGCAGAATTCTGCAGGATTTAAGTTGGCAGAGTTGCATTATATAAAATAAAACAAAAATGAAAAGATTTGGAAACTGTTAAAATGAAAAAAACAAAAACAAAAAAAAAGCCACATGACTAATTTATAGTTTTTTATTCAGGTAAATAGTAAAAGTGAGGTTAAGAAAACCTGGGAAAAAAGCAAGATCTCATAAACTGGGAAAAAACAAAAACAAACAAACAAAAACACAAGGACTATGACCCAAAAGGCCTTAGAGTTAGATTTATAAATACTTTGTAGCACTAACACTACTGATTAATACTGATCACTAATGAATACAGGGAGTGTTAGATTTTGAAGTGTTTCTGTGGATGTCAGGCTTAAGATTATCATAAAACATTTTAAAGCTCAAAATATTCTGAAAAATGGTCTGCTTCAGAAAAACAAGACTAAAAATAGATTAAGCCATGATATTTTGTGGTACTGAAATCATGTATTTATGTTTCAGCAGAGATAACAGTCACCAAAGGTGGGTAAGGTTTTTCTTTCTAATTTCCTGTGTGTCAAGCCAAGGTGCTGCTACCTCCATAGCTGTCACATTCCCAATTCATATTTCCGTTTTGATACTAGCTGTCATTTTGCATCATGCTCACTAGAAAAGCATGTAGTGGAAGTGGTTACTTGAACGTATTTTTGCTGTTGCAATTTACTTAAATGTAATAAACTGACTGAAGTATGTTGGCTGTGGTTAGATTAAATAATTAATCATTACGTGACTTAAAACTGTCTGTCCACACTATACAAGTTCATATATCATGGATCACACCAAAGCTCTGAGTTGCCTAATATGCTGTCACTGTCTACAAATGGTTGCAAATATTTTGGGAAAGAGTATAAATGGTATAGACAGTGAGACAGATATACCACCTAGAATAACAGTGATGATCTCAGACATAGGCCATGAAATATGTTGGCTTTTAAACAACAGCAATGTAGGGACTTTCTAAGTCAGTGGATGCAAATGCCCATCATTATGGACCTACTTTGTATGAGTAGTTACAATATTTTTTGAACTTGTTTTGAAACCCATTTTTGTCTCTATGCCATTCCATGACACAGATTCCAAAAGTTACTTCTTGTGTGAAAAAATGTCTTTTTTATTACTTTAAATGAGAGTTATACTGCTCAAGATATGGACGAACTATGGCATTTATGCATGCTTTACTATATTTTATCGAGTAATTAAATCCATGAGAAAACTACTCCTCATATACAATGATGGCTTTATACATATATAATATTTATATTTCTTTATTTATTTTTGTGAAGAACATAATCACAGCCTTCTCAGAAATTTCAGTGGAATAAACTTGATCCTATCCACTTTTTCACTGCCTTGTTCAAATAGCTCTAATATGTTTTGAAAACACTGCCTCTGTTCAGTCTTTTTTCTCTGACCTCCTCAACAAAATTTTGAACATCCTTCATTTAACTAGGTGGATACCCCATTTTACTGTATCTGATATTTCTGGGATGATATGGTGGTTTTACCTTGTTAGGCAGCTGAACTCCACGACAACTGCTCTCTCACTCCCCCTCCTCAGAAGAGGAGGGGAAGAAGAAACGGAAAGAAATAACTCACAGATTGAGATAAGGATAATTTAATTAAAGGAAATATAATTATTAAGGGAAAACTATTATTAATTAAATAATAATACTAAAGAGAAAAGGGAAAGAGGAAAATGGGAAAAAACAACAACAACAAACCAACAAGCAAAGGTCATGTGGAAGTGCAGAGGAAATTTCTCTCTACTTACCACCAACAAGTGATGCTTGACCATGTCCTTGAAGCAGGGCCTCAACACACGTAGCCATTGTTCAGGAAAACAGACATTTTCACAACAAGAGCCCACCCCTCTCCTCTTCTTCCTTTTCCCAACTTTTATTACTGAGTGTGACACCACATGGTATGGAATATCCCTTTGATTTGTTTAGGTCAGCTGCCCTGGTGATGTTCTTTCCTCCCCTCTTGCCCACCCCCAGCCTTCTGGCTCTGGCGGAGGATGGAGGGAATTCTGATGCTGTGCCAGTATTGCTCAGCAGTAGACACAACACTGGTGTGATACCACTGCTGTTCTGGCTGCAAGTGAAGAGCACAGCACTGTATGGGCTGCTGTAGGGAAAGTTAGCTCCATCCTGGCCAGACCCAGTACAGATGAAGATGCTATGAAGAAATGCCTTATAACCAGCATCAGTGTGCTGCAGAACAAGTCTTGTTTTAACCTAATTTTGGTTACGCAGAAATTTGACAGATAAAGCAACATTTAAACTTTCATTTTGGAATTATTGTTAGTTGTACTTAAAGCTCTTTAAGCTCATCTTACTCTATGCACAGTCATACATGTTGTACATCCTTATTGTCCAGCAAGGATCACAACAATGCCTTAAAGTACAAACAAAATATCTGTGCATGTGTATGTTTGTTTGAATATAATGTACATTTAATTGTGAGATATCTGTGTACAACATCAAAAATATACTTGTCTTTTTTTTTCTGTAACCGTGTCTTACATATTTTATGCAAATATAATATCCTCTTGTTCTCACAGATAGCTTGAGATCTAATTAAGTCAAATCATCTTGCATAACAAAGTGAGACAATTTTACATTAAGTTTTAATATAAGGTTCTTCCTTGTTCTAAAATGCTGTGTCTGTGAGCTGCAAGGAACTTCTAACTATAGAAATCTTTTATCTAGCTAAGGTAACTTGATTAGTTCCTTAATTTTACTAACAGTATGCTTGTTCCTAACCAATGTGCTGGGGTTGGGGAAATTGCTTGTGAAGGAGTTGTAAAAAAACAAACCAACCAACAAAGTAAACAAAACCAAACCTCAGATGCAACAGCAAAACTGGTATCTGGAGGATAACAGACATGTTCATTACCTTGGCATGGGAGGAAGCAGGCAGGTTGCTGATCCAGTTCCAGTCCTGCATTGTCCTTACTATTGGCTCAATGGAAATTAGGAAGCTGGCAATCCTACCCAAGGAAAACTGCACCACAGGGAAATGTAGCATTGCCTCAAGTCCTTTGATTGTGCTAATACCTCATGGTATTTCTCTCTCCAAGACACACCCTGCAAACTTTAGTTTCAGACAGGTAAAAAACGCTCCAGATTTAAATGCAGAAATGCAATATAGTTTCTGATCATAATTCTTGAAACACAGAGAGATGGCAGGTTTTAAAGACAGCACATGAAGAAACTACTACAAATTCCCTTCAGGAATGAAAAACATTAACTTATAATGCAGGGAACACAGGCATTTCCATGGGCAAAATGTATGCTTACTGATTTGAACAACGTTTGCTTGTCCATCTAGACCCATAACTGACTACAGCTGACAACAGATGATAAGCAGATAAGAAAGCAAATAAAGTGAAAAAGATTAATCTAGCAGCAAAATCCTAATTGTAAAGCTTTCAGTTTCAAGCTGGGTGTTGTGATTAACTGGCAGAGGCCAAATGGTTCAGTCTTATGAAGAAGGATGTTCTTTCTGCCTAGTAAAGTTTGAGTGAGTTAAAGAGAGAAACCTGTGTGGAAAGCTAAACTTGCAGAGCATCTGGAAAATGGCCTAGATTGCATCTAGCTATTTTGTGACTGTAGACATAGTCTGTCATAGCACATTTTGTCTTACAAATTCAAGACAAAAAAATTTCAATGGGAACAGTGTTAAAAAGGTTTCAGCTATGTCATTGGAAAAGTCAATACCTTAAGAGCATAATGCTACTTTTCCTAAACAATTTACATCTAAAGTTCAAGGCTAATACACCATTTCAATAACAATAATTGTCCAATAATCTCATATTAAGTTCTGCTCAGCTTTATTTCAAATAGCCAAAATTCATGCTAGTGTATTCCTAAGGAAAACATAGAAGTACATAGTTATTTACTTCATGGTTACAAAGCACAGGAAATGGGTATCATTGCATATTGCTATCCTAGCAGGACTTCTCTGTGCTTATTTTGGCTTCTTAGCAGCACAGCACTACTCTAAGTGTTGGTGCTAGAATTACATCAAAATTTAAGTGACAGGAAAACAGCCCATTAGTATCTTTTCTATTGATCAAAGTCAGCTTTTGTGTCTATAATGAATGCTTTTTTTTTTTTTTTTTTTTTTTTTTCTTTTTGGAGTATAGTGTTTAGTTTTGCCCCCTCCTCCCCTTGCAAAGTCAGTATCTTCTCCAATCCTGTAGATAAGTCAAAACAAAAACAAATGAGCACTATAGGGAAATAAGCAAAACAAAGGCAGCAAAATCAAGTAGTTTGCAACCACAGTGTTAAGAAAACTGCATCTTTTTGACTATGTACTAGGAACTACAGTTAAGTATCTTTCTAATTGCAAAAGAAGATAAATTTAAATTTTGCACAATGGTAGAGTGTTGCATGGCCTCAGGAGTGGAATTGACTTTATATCATTAATGTCTACGTGGCACCAAATATCCAGCTTCCAGCTAAGAATAGATCTTTATGTCTTGTTTTGTTGGGTTTATGTTGCAAGGGTTTGGTAGCAGGGAGGCTGCAGGAGTGGCCTCTGTGAGCAGAGCCCAGTAGCTGCCCCATGTAAGAAAGGGAAAAAAACTGCTGCACAACAGCATCTGGGAAAGAGGAGTGAGAAAATGTGAGAGAAACAGTTCTGCAGACACCAAGGTCAGTGAAGAAAGATGGGGAGGAGGTGCTCCAGGCATTGGTGCAGAAACGTTGAAGCATAGAATCATTTAGGTTGGAAAAGATCTCTAACATCATCTGAAGTTTCCCTGTGGCCTGTGGAGAGGCCCCTGGTGGAGCAGGCTGTCCCCCTGCAACCCATGGGTCCCACATGGAGCAGATCTCCACGCTGCAGCCTGTGGAGGAGCCCCTGGTGGAGCAGGTGGATGTGGTCTGGAGGAGGCTGTGGCCCATGGAGAGCCCCTGTATGAGCAGTCCCTGGGCTCGAGCTGCAGCCCGTGGAGAGGAGCCCATGCAGGAGCAGGGGGTCTGGGAGGAGCTGCCACCCATGGGGGAGCAGTTTGCTCCTGGGGGATGGACCCCATGGTATGGAGCCATGTGGGAGCAGTTCTTGAAGAGCTGCTGCCTGTGGGCAGCCCCCGCAGGCTCAGTTTTGGAAGGACGGCATCCCGTGGGAGGGACCCCACGTGGAGCAGGTGCAGAGAGTGACCGTGAGGGACAGGCAGAAACAAAGTGTTAGGGACTGATGGGCAGCCCCCATTCCATGTTCCCCTCTGCTGCGCAGGGGGAGGAGGTAGGAGAGGGGAAAGATGGTTTTAGTTTGCTTTTATTTTCTCACGGTTCTATTCTGCTATTCATAGGCAATAAATTACATTAATCTCTGTAAATAATTACAGTGATCTCCATGTTCTTATCTAAACCCTTGAGCCCTTTCCCTCATATTTTCTCCCCCTTTTTTCCTTGGGGAGGGGGAGTGAGAAAGTGGTTGTGGTGGAATTCAGCTTCCCAGCAGGGTAAAGTCAGTATGCTTGTTTAAACTGTCTGGATTGTAGTTGAGTTCCTCTCTCCGTTGAAATGAGGCCACAGCAAAAGATGAAGAAATTAAGAAAGAGAGAACAAACAAAATTGGAAGTATTAACTTTCACAGGCTTTAGCCTAACAGTTTTGTTACTTCTTACCCTCTCTGGAGCTCTAAACTGCTTAGTTGAATTTGTTCCTTCTGGCAGACCATTTAACACAGATGTATGTACATTTGTCTGATGATATTATTGGAGAAGCACATGGAGCATATCCACTATGAGGAAACATTTAAGGTGTCATTATAGACAACAGAAGACAACAGTATGCAAGAAAACACACTCGTAACTAATAAAATACCAATACCATACCCCCAAATTTACTGAATATGTCTTAGAGAATTCATGCCCTTACTACAACTTAACACATCTCCCTGCTATTTAAAAACAAAACAAAACAAAACAAAACAAACAAACACAAAAAACCACACCAGTGTAAAGCATATTTTACCTTCACATACATCAACTATTCCTGATTGTATTATGTTCCTGATCCTTATGTTGACTTTTACTTGAAACCATATCATTATATACTTATACTTGTACCATACTACTGGATTAATATATCTGAAATAAATACCAGTAAAATTGCAAATTGCTATGACAGTTTTGCATAGCACTCCTCATCTGTAAATATGCATCTTTTGATTTACCATCAAGACAATATATGAAGAAAAAGAACAATTCTCCCATGCACTGGAGTGGGATAATGCAGATGTTAGACACTGAAGAGTCAAGCCGATAAGACTAAATTTAGTTGTGACATTGAACAGAATATTACATTTTATACATTACTATTGATCAATATTATACAAAAAACAGGGGCTACATCAAAATGAAGAAATTCTATATCTCCTAAAAACTAGCCCATGAAAAACAGAATACACTAGAGCTGCTCCAAGTTCTAGGAACTCTAGTTAATGCATGTGATTGACTGGAGCTAACTTGGATGTTCTTCCATGTATTATATTATCTACATATTTCTCAGCTCAAAATGCTTCCAATTTTAGAAACAGCTTTAGAGAAATATTGTCGAGGAAGGTGAGAGAAGGTAATTTTTAATTCATTTCACTGAAGCAATTTTGCATACGTTTCTTTTTGTGTGAACAGGACTAACATGCTTCACAGAGGATGCTGACAAGAATTATCAAATATTCTTTTCAGAAAGCAATGTATGTCAACTCTTAAGAATGTGGCAGTTTACAGCTGGGTCAGTTATGGCCCTATCTTATTTTCCATTTCTGTCGCTGTCAGCTCACTCTTTTGTAGTTTGGAATCCCTATCTGTAAGTATTCAGAACTTTACCAACTGGGCCTGAGAAAGTGGCATCAGATTAAATGTCTGATGCTAGAAGAGGAACCAAGAGGCAATCTGTGGACTTGTGTTTGGCATCTTGTCTCAGCTCTGGGAAGTAGTTATGCATTTTATACAAAGTGTAACAATTCTAATAGGAAAGAGAGAGTCAATATGAGATAGTGAAGATGCTGTCTGTGAGCAAAGATGCAATTTCAAACCTTTTCTAAATGAGGCAGAAGTTTGAATTAAGTATAAAAATATAGATATGTAAAGTACTGAGCTTTAAGTTTAGGATGAAAGCTTATCTATCAGAAAACAGGTAATCTATAATGTATGAACAAAACAGCCCAGAATATGCAGTGCTGTATAACCAGAGAAAATTCTCTTAGATCTACATGCCTGATCTTGTTCAGATATTCTACATTCCTTCAGTATGCAGAACTCACACTAATATCAAGAGGAGCTCCGTGGAATCAGCAGGAGTATGACAGCGGAGTCAAGATTTCTTGTGACCTAATTTAAAGATTCTTCCAGCACCAATAATATATTATGTAAAAGAGTTGTAAGGAAGAGTGTATGTGTGTGGTGTTTGCACACATATATGAAGCTGAGGAAATGTATTTGTTGAGTGAAAACTTCTATGTTCTGGAATGTAAGTACATAAATAGCCAGACTTTTAATTAATTACACATTTTAATGCATATTTAATGCAGTTAAGAATAATAAATTTCATGAAACAGATTAAATTAGAAAAGGTGCTTAGATGAAAATCTCTGTTGTAGATTTATGCCACATAAATAGACATTAGTGGATTGAAGGCTTGGAAAAATAAAGTATTACAGGGTAAGACAGAACGTGACAGAAGAAAGATAACTATTCCATAGCACTTAACCTATGGGCACACACTCATCCTAAATTTAATTCATGTTTGTTTCTAAGCATAAGAGAATTACAAAAATCCTGACATGTGAAGGTTGGATCTTGAGATGGTCTAGTCCAACTCTCCCTGCTTATAATAGTTTTCTCGGGACCAGCCAGGTTTTGGATATCTTCAAGAATATTCCACAATTTCCCCAAGCAACCTGTTCTGCTATTTGACCACCCCCACAGTAGAAAAGTGACTTAGATATCTAAGTGAAATTGCTTGTATGTCAGGATGCACCAACACACTTTACAGGCCCTGACCAGCCTCATCTGGAGCTTGGCTGTATGCTCAGGAAGCCCCTTTCAGCTCAAGCTTCAGTCTCTATCCCATTAATACCATAGGAGTGTCAGTTTCCTGCTCAGCCACAGCTGTCTGTACTTGGCCATGGACTATGTTGATCTGGACCCCAACTGGTAGACTGGCTTCCCACCCTGGCCTTGGGTCTGCATTGGCACCATGGACCTGCCTGACAATCATTGAGCTGTGCCTGACCCTGTTCACCCCCACCAGACCTGATCCTGACCTGTGGATTGACTTCATGGCTTGACCTCACACTTACCACATTACTATAACTTGTCTGATGATCTGGAGTCTTAGCTGAACCCAGCTACCATTTCTAGGTCTGCCTTGTGGGCCAAGTTTTGTCCTTGGTTCCTGGCTCCCCATCCCTTAGGGAGCAGCCAGCCCTTGCTGCTCCTTGACACCATAGTTTGGCTTGCAACTCTCATTGAGTACTACTAAGAAGAATCCATGTTTGGGGCCCCTTGGGCTCCCAAGCCTTTTATCCTCACTTCCAGAGCCATGCAGTCACCCTTTATATGCTCCAGGTCTCTCTTGTCAGTATCACTGGTGTCCATTTAGAAAAGCAACAGAGAAATAGTGCAAGAGGAAGACAAGCTGCAGCAGTCTTTCCATAACACAGCAGATCCAGAAGGCAACAAACCTTCCTAGACAGCTGGCTGGGTCAGCAAATGGGGTCTCCATCCCTGGTTGCAGGGAGTCACTCACTGCTTCCTCCTGGTACTACTATATGGCTCAGGTGTGTCACTGAACAGAGCTCCCAGTCTCTTGCTTGCTACCAGGGCATTGAGCTCATTCTGTAGCAGCAGAACTTCAAATGGGACAGGAACCTTCCTCTGGTGCCAGCAGTCACAAATTTCCAGCCTTCATCACTACGAGGAGTCTTTATTTCCCAATATGATAAGAAAACACGTTCCCCTCCTTTGGTACAGTTGAGGGTTCAGGTTCTTGTACCTGCAAGATCTTGGAAAACATACAGTCAATCTCCTTTTTGTTTCTTTCCTCATCACTGGTGCTGTGCAGTCTTCTGAACTTCTCCAGCAGATCTATTACTTAGTGCACAGATATGTGAAAACAGTGTACAACTTCTGCAAGTGAGAAGTCCGTCACTTGCTGCCCAAGCCTCAGCAAGAGGTCCCAGGCTTCCCTGAAGCTGAGATCTGCACAACTGCATCCTCCATCTGAGTCAAAGCCTCTGATGTGTCAGGAAAGGTTGTACCAGCAAGCAAAGGGACTGTGCCCTGTGGTGCATCACCACCACTGCCGAGCACATGAATGCTGTTCTTCCCACTGTTACTGGCCCTCCTCCTGTTCAGACTGCTGTGTGAGCTGCTGTATCTGTTGTCTAACTCTGTTAGCTGAGAACAATTGGAGGCAGTGTAAAATAACAAGTTGGGGCTGTTGCACTGTGAGTTCATCAGTGCAGTTTGTGTGCCATATGTTCAGTATTGTTATTATCAATGAGCTGATCAAACTGTATGGTAAAACTTCAGTAATGAAGCCCATCCCTGACATATGTAATTAGGAAAAGATGGAGAACAACTTTTTGCTAAGTCAGATAATGACAGGACAAAGGGGAATGCTTTTAAACTGAAAGAGAGGAGATTTAGATTAAAGGTTAGCAGGAAGTTCTTCACTCAGAGGGTGCTGAGGTACTGGAACAGGTTGCCCAGTGAGGTTGTGGATGCCCCATCCCTGGAGGTGTTCAGGGTTGCCCTGGACAACCTGATCTAGTGGGTGGCATCCCTGCCCATGGCAGCGGGGTTGGAACTAGATGATCTTTAAGGTTCCTTCCAACCCAAGCCATTCTGTGATTCTATTATTCTATCTGAAATTTTCAAAAATAGAAAGCCTCACATTCACAGCTAGAAGGGAAGGTAAGTCAAGCTTCAAATAAACATTTTCTTTGTGCTCCATAAACTGATTGGCTATCTGCATTGAAGTGATTAGTGAATGCACAGGTGACTTGGAAGAACATCACAAAATATAGCATGCTATGACTCTGTAAGTTGTATGTAACAGAAAAAATATTGTTTCCTTAGATATCTGTGCCCTTAAATATTTGTATTTACCAGACAGCACCTTCAAATATCCACTGTGGCTCATGTTAAAAACTATCGAAATCAAACAATATCTAGATAGTTTGATGTAATTAAAGGAACCTTTCTTGATAAAAGTATTAAATTAACTTTATCGTAGTAGGGATACAAAGAACAAATTAAATTCCAATTCAGTCTCTACACAAATAATGCTCTGGAATGGTATAATGTCTACTGAGGGAGTGCTCAGCTCAGTGGGCAACCCATTCAAAGAGAATTTGGCCTCAAGTAGCTAATTTTCTCCTTTTTTTTTTTTTTTTTTTTTTTTTCTTGTAAAAAAGAAATAATGATTTAATAGCTGACATTCAACCTCCAATTAGTTTTAGCTTGTGTACTGTTGCTTTTGTTAATCATCTAATGATTTTCATTTAATATTCACAGAGCTAGCAAACTGAGCTAGCAAACTTCCTGCTTCCACTAAGCACATCCCAGCTTAAAAAGAAAACAAGCAAGACACCCCCCCACCCCCAGCACCAGAGAACAGTAAGAAAATAAACACAAAGACAATGCCATAAGCAGGACACTCTTGTTAAAATATACATTAATATATTAGAAAATTCTTAAATTGTTATGTAAGGTCTGTTATTTTAGGTCTGATTTTTGTCTAGAGTCTGTTTAATTACAATGAAATTCCATCTCAACAGTTTCAGAAACACTACTGACCAAAGAAAAAGTTTAATCTTTCTTTTATAACATGAACCATTTAACAATATATCTCTATAAAAGATAGCAAAGGAGCCACCTTAGTGGTCACATATTTATAATATTTGCACATTAAATGTAAAAGGGAAGAATTTAGTGCCAGTTACTGAAGAAGCTGTAACAGAAAAAAATCAGTTGACAATCTTCCTCTAAAAGTAATTAAAAGTGTCCAAACACTTAAATTCTCCAGATCTGTAAACTTCAGGTTAGTGAGCTACTACCATAAATTGCAGAGGGCTTGTTGATCTGAATTTTACTTTTGCTCTTGTACTATATCAATTGACAATATGGATATAGAAGCAAATAAAATTTGTGTGCACTTGTACCAACAGGTCAATGGAGGGTTGATATTCATTTTTATACTTGTCACAGAACCTACAGGGGTATGGAAACAAGCAGCTGAAGAAAACTTTTTTTGTTGTTTCCATTCACTAAATTAAAAGTAAATAGATGTTTCTAAGAGATATCTATCTCCCTAACTGTTACTTTACATAGAGCTTGTTTTCTTACCAAATTGAGTCAATTTTATCACTACAGTAACCTTTATTAGAACCACATCATGTTATCAGTAATATGAGATTTTCTGTTTAAATATATATCTACATATATGTTAGAAGAAATGTACTGAGTACATTCATGAGTACTCATGAATTAGATGACTTTTGAAGTAATGCTGAATTTGACAAACTTTCTAGTTTAGAAATGACTGGAGGCTGATAACATAGTTTCTGCAGAATTTCTTAAACTTGTAGATATTACTTGCTCAAGATCCTTGTCAAAATTTGAGAACTACAGATACTGGTGTATGTTAATACAGATACTAGTGTACGTTCAACCATTCACTTGACTGAAATATCTTTTGTCTTTTCAGCACAGTTTATATACTTAATCAAGAGAGAGGAGTTGTACAGTTTCTGATTTATATAGCTGACTGGTAAGGAGTGAAGTTGTTTAATCAATTGCAGCTGATAGTAATGCTTTTTTTTTTTTTTTTTTTTTTTTTTCTCTTTTTACTGATGTAGTCAAATTGGATGCACAGGTTAATTTCCTCATTAAGTGACTCACCCCAGTTTAAGGCTCATGAGGGAAGATTCTGATCTAAATACCTCTTCAATGTGAAAATGAATTTTTGGTGAAGCAACTGACATTTAGATGAAGTTACACAAGAATTTGTAAGACTACATCACTGCTTTGGTGAACTAAGGCAGACTAGGAATGAAATGATATTCAAAATACGCTGCATTTTAAATTTGTCAACTAATTTGTCAATTAATCAAATATTTGCTTAAAATAATTCATACCCCTGTGCCAGAGAAGTGCATTCAAGCAACTTATCCAAATGATGTATTGGTTTATCCAGCCAGCTCTGAAGGAAAAATATGATTTACTCAATTTGTCATGTAGTGATTATTGCAAAGACTGTATGACTATGATAAGCAAAAATAGGAAACAAATGATCAGAACATTGTTCCACTACTGATCATTGACTAAAGATTTTAACAGTGTAGTAAAGAAGATTTAGAATAAAATATGGTGAATTTTGTTATGTACCATTTCAAAGATTAGGGAGGGCTTCTTGAAAATACACAGTACTGCATAATTCAGAAGGTGTAGAGATGAAATTAGGGCTGTTGTATATATATATATCAATAGTCAATATGTTGTGTATGTATCAATAGCTTTTTTTGTATCTTTGAAGCTTATTTCTTAATACTCATGTCCAGTTAATGCCACATTGAACATCTGTATACATCTGTATACATCTGTATACATCAGGAAGAAGTAATCCTATATGAACAGCAACTGTCAGGATTACAAACATGAGAATCATAGAATCATAAATGTTGGAAAAAGCCTCCAAGATCATCTAGTCCAACTGTACCCCAAACACCAATATTACCCACTAAAACATGTCCGTAAATACCACATCCAACCTTTCCTTAAACACCCCCAAGATGGTGACTCCACCACCTCCCTGGGCAACCCGTTCCAATGACAACGAGCTTGTGGAACAAATTGTCTTGGAACACTGCCACTCAGTCAAAAAAAAAAAAAAAAGGATGTTATGAACAGCAGTGCTAACATTTTTGAGGCTTAAAAGATGGCAACAAAATCCTTTTACTAGGGTATCCTAGCATTACACCTCAAGAGTCAGTAAATTGTGTTGTAAGCAAAATCTTACTCCCAAACACTAAACAAAGAATGGAAAGGGAAAAGAAAATCGAAATTTGTGTGTGGGTAGGATGAATTTTTCTTTATTTGGACTTTAGAAAGACAGAGGCCATTTCTTAACTATATCCAGGACATTTTTGTATTGCAGTTTGGAATTTGTCATTAATATTCTCAAAAAATCACCTATGATGCTTCTTCAGATGGTTTTGATTCCATCACTGCTTTTCATCTGCTGTATGAAAAGCTACCAGTCATGCTATAAAATTCTTTCAAATGCAATATCTATTCTGGAATTTCTCTGTTCATTTCCTATAAGCTTAGAAGAGTTACAAACACAAAGGTTTTGGCAACATAAACTTTAGCAGTCAGTCTATTCTTATGGGGCATGCAAGCCCAAGGCATTGGCATGAGTTAGTCTGAGTCATGGTCATGACTCCAGTGTCTGTCATCCATCTCCATCCCCTAAGGTAGCTATGACCCATCTATTTGGGCTCTGCTGGGTGAAATACAACCCACTAGAATAATGTCACAGATTGGGGGAGGAGGTCTGTCAGGTAATAAGCCTCTAGATATCTTATTTTGAAGGTGCCAAAAGTTATTTCTCTGATGGATTTGATGGTTTGGTAGGTATCACTGTAACTTTCCTTTACAAGACTTTTAGAACTGCTATTTCTGCCATATTTTTTTTAAAGTTCTGAGAACTTAAAAGAAAAAAAAAAAAAAGTAATACTGAGCTAATTTTCATAGGCAAGGGAGGCTTCTAAACTATCGAAGGAAACTGTAAGCTACTACTCACCCGGATGTCTGTTCAGTTTCCTCATCCTAAGTTCTCTTGCCAAGTCAGTTTTTCTGAGAAAGTAAGAGCAACAGCCTTAAATCTCTCAGCTAGGAGATGTCTCAGACACCATACTGTACTTGCATGGTGGTAAAACAGCTTTTCTTGCTGCTTTTAAAGCTGCATTCTCTGGCAAGGAGCATCAGTCTAGCTGACAGTGCTGAGGATGCAGGAGCTACACCTGTGCTGAGCTTCAGAAAGTCTTTTTATTCGGCAAAGGTAACAGGTTCATAGATGGAAATGGGCATCCCATTATTTTTCTGATTATTATTATTATTATTATTTTCTTTCCAGAATCTTCTCCGTGTTTGTATTAATCAACTGAGAAATAGGGTAACTGCTCTCAGTCAAATACTCCACATCCTATGTAGTTCTTCCTTACAATTGCTAAGTCAAATGAGCACTTTCCAATGAATGATATAAAACTTAAACATCATCTTAGAACTGGGTTCTGTACTATCTAGCAAGTCCTTTGCCTTGATTCTTCTTCAGTTTATCTTAAATGCGTACAAAGACACTGTTGCAGCTAAATAAATCACACACTGTCTGATCTCTGGATACTCTTTGACAAAATGATAGGTAACGATAATGTAAGCAGAAATTTCTGAGGCAAAACTCACACAAGAACCTTATTCTTGATTTCATCAGCCAATTAATCATCCTACATTTTTAACACAGATTTTTTGGTGCATATTCCTAATTACAATTTGCAGTCAGTCCTTGTAAAATTTTAACTGTGCCTTCATTTTCCTGTCCAGGGCTTTTATGAGCATCTTCTAGTTAAAATACTTCATTTCATTTGAGCAATTTCTCAAGGAACATTTATTATGTATGAGTTATTGCAAATAGGCATTAACACTTGCATATGATTCAGTGTTTGAAAGTACAGTCTTGCCCTTGTTATGTTCCAAGAAACATCTATGAATGCTCAGCATAATTTTCTCTGTTTCTTCCATTATAATTTACCCACAATGCAAGAGGAATATTATTACAACATTTTGGTTAATAACACAAAATGATTGTAGAACTAGGTTTTATAAAATGATGGTAGAACTAGGTTTTATAAAATGAAAGAGGAGTTCTTTATAACATTACTAGCATTTTTTTTATTTCATTAGTATTTTTTTTCTAGATCCTTTACTGTCTTCTTCAAACTACAGAAGTGAAGACTATAGCTGGCATATAGGAAAGAGAAAAAAGAAAAATCCAGGTAAGACTAAACACCAAGATATGTGGCAGTGCTTGTAAGAAGTACTATTATTGTATATTTGTGGAGCTAAGACATCAAGATCTTTCAAATGTTTTGCAGTCCTTTTGTGTAGGAAGCAGTTAAACAGGCATGATAAATCAATAGAACAAATTGTCACGCTAGTCATGTGGCTTGTGTTGTGCTTCTTCTCATTAAATGCATTAGCAATTTAAGAAAAGCTTTATAGCACTCAGAATTGTTAGTGAGATGCACTACCATAATTAGTCTGCTGACCAAGTATATCTTCTGAAATTTCATTGCCCTAATATATGTATCTTTCCATGTAAGAAAATTTTGAAGAATAAAAATTTTGATGGTTACCAAATGTGAAAATTTTCCTAAAATATTTTTTGTGGTCTGATATAAAAATGATATTTGAAATCTGATTTTTCTTTGGATAAACCTGATCAATAATAAGATCCAAAGTCAACATTTTATTATTATTTAAGCCAATGCATTTTGATAAGCCCTTTGATCATCTCCAGCAAACTCAATGTCAACTGGGTGGAAGTGTCAGTTTCTAAATATTTCTCTGACAAAACAGAATGGAGCTTATTTGGCACATCACAGTTTAGACACATTTACATCTCACAGTAACTTCTAATTTGAAGACAAAAAAACAAACATTATTGGCTATATGTAATATATAACCTGGGTGGAAATTATATGCAGCAGAAAAATAAAAAAAGGATATATATATATATATATATATATAATGGAAAATGTTTAAATGAATTGTCACAAAAACCTATTGCAAGGGTAGGTCCTAACTATATAGAAACATACAGAAACTACTGTAAAGCTGTTACTCATAGTCTAATGAAGATTTATTTTGCAGTGAACAGAACTCAGTGGTGTTAATGGTTACTCGCTCAGGATTCCTTTGCATGAACCATAATCAATTGTTTTCCACTGCCACAAAAAATTTTCAGAATTTGATGCCAGTAGGAAATCTCCTATGCAAAAGTTCACATTAAAGTTAAGAAAATTCTTTCAAACTTCATTTTCCAGGCACTCAGAATCTTTCTTCAAATTTCCAGATTAAATGCCACATAGGCATTTTTACTTACTTTACATTATAGTTACATTATACATAGGCACTGCTTAATGCATCTATTTTAATCCTTTTGCTTCCATGGTGTTTACTCTTCTGTGGAGCATGAGACTAGAAGACTAATTCAGTCCAATCTCCTGCTATTACAAGTAACCCAACATATGCTTTTATTTTTGCTTTTAACAGTTTTTGTTCATCCATTTTTCTAATCTCATGAACAATGATGTGCCATTTTCCCCATACTATGGAGGAGATCTAGTGCTCCCGAAGTGGTGTACACTAAACCACTAAACTTGCTGTTTTTTTTTGACCATCTTCAAAATCATCTTTTATTCTGTTCTATTTCCAACTGGTTATCTTAGTCTACCTGCACTTTTTTTTTTTTTTTTTTTTTTTTTTTTTTATCTTGGGCTAAAAAAACCCACACCATAATGTTTACTATTTATTTCAAGTATCTACTCAAGTAATGTTTGAGCTCTTATCCCTAGGTGTAAAGTTATAGTCTGATAGACTGATGGTATTTCTCCCTAAAGATGTTCAGGTATCTCTGTCCATATCTGAAGCAAATTTCCATCAGATCTGAGAGCTTCTAAACATAAAAATCTTTCCCTGAAGTGATTTTTGTTTTACATTAACCTCTTTTTCCCTTCTGTCCTTTATTTTTTAATAGTTGTCATGGTAATGATATATAACATTCTTACTTTATTTTTCTATTTTTAGTGAAGAGAGTCAGGGCCCTGAAGACATCTGTGACTGTTTCTGCTTTCCGCCCTGGAGCTTCTGCCACCCACCCACAACCCACAGGGATTGATTCCATGTCAATCCCATCAGCCCCTGCCCCAGAGGCCACAGCAGGGCTAGTCTCCAGCTCTCCACAGCCCTATCTTGCATGGCGCACCTGCAGGCCCACATCCTAGCCAGGCTTCAGCCTGTTCCTGTCCCTAGGGAGATGTCCAATGCTCGGAGCTGGGGTTTCCCTGGTGCCCCTGGCTGCTCTGCTCCTGGCTGGGGAGGTGGGCCAGGCCCCAGTGCCAGGCCCTGCCCAGCAACTGCTGGGAGCTCCCACAGGTCTGCTATGGGTATACTAGGGAGATGCTGGCCCTCAAGGCTTCCTAAAAAAAGTATTATGTTAAAATTATATGAATATAATGGTTTGTGTTCCCCTGCAATATTAAGCTTTACAAATACAAGAATAGCTCCATCTCCTTCATTTTGCTGTACAGGTTCTTTGTGTTGACCACACTGTGACTCAAGTGCCTTTCCAAGTGACAGCATCTGCTGATGATACTATGTTTTTCACAGCCTCCAGGTTGGTAAGCCTGAATGTCCATATGAGTATAATTTTGCATTTGTGAGAAACTTGCATCCTCTCCCTAGTCTCCTTTCCTCCCCTTGAGCTCACCCATTTTCACATGATGATCACAGTCCTTCATTGGCCATGGGTCTCTGGCTCAGTTTTCGACTCTCTTGCTCTTGAAATTGATTCTGCTTTTCTATGCTGTCCAGTCTTCTATTACTACCTTCCAGAGAAACAAACTTCTATCTCAGAAGTGACTTTCCCAATAATTTATTTACTTTTTTTAAAATATATGCTTGTAGTCATATACTTCACATGCCTCTTCCTTGGGAAACTCCTCTTCCAGCACAGACATTGAACTTCATGAACATGCATTGCTGTTCCTCTGAGGTCCTTGTTTACCAGTTTATCAGGAAACCCCCTGCCATGGATATTATGGTGTTTCTGTGCCTGTGTGTCTTCACTACCTCATCTATCCTCCAGATCAGCTCCAGTCTTGGCTTCCCAGCCATTGCTATCACATTCACCCACTACTCACTCCTAAAGAAGGCGGCACATTCTGCACAGTTTTCTGCCTACGTATGAACGCTATATGCTATGTGTTTTTTTTTATTATTATTATTTTATTTTATTTTATTGGATCTAAACTGAAGACTCTTAATCAGTTTTCTTCTTACTGAAATTTTGAAAAAAATGTAGGAAAAAAATATACAAAAGAATAGCGCAAACCTTCACAAAGCAAAACAAAACAAAAAAACAACAAAACACATACATTCATGCTAAGACAGAACAGAAGAGCAAATAAACATTGGTTGCTCCTGGAAAAAAACACTAAGTCCTTCTACTCTGTTTTGTTGTCTTTATAGGACTTTTAAAAAGTTGAAAATACCTGCCAGCTGTCTTTGCTTTTTAAGTTGTGATTTTGCTATTAGAAGTATCACATTACTGAACTGCAACAGAATGTAGGTCATGGAAATAGGAAATGATTATTTGTTTGCGATGCACTGATAGTTTGCAAGGTACTTGGGAGGAATCTTTTATCAGTAGTAAAGGACTCAGCAAAATGATTGCTCCATTTTATGAATACAGAAAGTACACTGAGATGGCAAATAAATACTGTAATCCATAAATGGTGAACATCACATGAAATAAAATGGGTTAACCTAATTTTAATGTATGTAGCTGCATTTTTTTTTTATTTTTTTTATTTTTTTTTCCCAGGCAGCTTAACTTCCTCTTTAAAAGAGAAGGCAGCTAAGGTCAATTATCAGATATTAACTATAATTTGTAAGCAAAACAAACCAATTCAAGTTGTGGTTTTGTACACAGGGCTCTGAAATCTCACCCACTAACCTTTACATAGATTTACAACTCAGTGGTGCATAATAAGTACAGCCTCCACTTAATGAAGCCGGATCTTTATATTTTTAACACTCATTTGGAAAACCAATTAACTCAGCTCTATTGAACAACTTGAACAGGAAATAAATCAAGTGTTAAAACATTGGTGAAGAGCCAGACTTTCTGTAATTAGAGTACTGATGTGCCTAAGGCTGACTATGTGGTGTGCAGTGTTATGGATTGACAGCTTCAACTGTCCAAAGCAATTAGAATTTTATATGTTCCCCTTGCTACACATGCTAGCATCCAGCAAAAGCACTATATCATATTTATCCTTCAAATTTGAGTTTGGGTTCTTTACGATTTATAAGAAGCATAATGCCCATTCTTCAATCTAGAAAAATAAAGCAGTTCTTTGGTTTTAAATTACATTCAACCTGATTATTCTGCAGGAGATGTACATCCAGTCTGTTAGGTGGGATATAGCATAAATTTCCTAGACAACATTAGCAGGTTCACTGATCACATGCAATGTTTTCAAAGAAATTTGAATTTATTATGGCAAGTCTTACAATATATTTGCTATGACTTTCTTTGTTATCCCATATTGCTTGCATGTAGTAAAAGAAAAGTGTTGGCTGTTTTTTTTGTTTGTTTGTTTGTTTGTTTGTTTTTTCAGTCTCAGGAATCAAAATCAGTCATGGCGATCAGTATTTCTCAAAATGTTTATTCTTACCCCTAGATTTTTACGATTTGGTACATTCCTGCCTCAAAGAAAAAGCAGATCTGGTAATAAAACAGAACAATGAAAGGATTCAGGGAAGGGGATAATACTAATGAAGATGCTGGAATATTTATTAATAGGATTAGCACATCAAATCCAATTTCAACTTGTACCATATTGCTGAATAAATTAAAACCACGCAGTAAAAATACACTATCCATAATGTCTGATGCAGAAAATGCTTAATCCAATTCACATTTAGAATACTAGCAAGGAAAACTTGTTTAAAATAAAGACAAAATAAACACAAACTTATAAATCCTTGCTTTATGTCAGGTTTTGCCATCTATCTTCAGTGTATGTGAAATGACTGGAATTTTGCAACTCTTTTTGTGATGAAATAGTTATGGTAGATTGAAGAACTGCATTAATATACAACAAATTTCCCCTTTGGCCTTCTATACACACACACACACAAAACCAAACCAAACCAAAACAAAAGACATAGATACATGTGAAATTATAACAGAAGGGTGGGAAATATATATAAATCTCTGAAGCAATTTCAATGCACTTTTATGAAGTGGTTAAGTATTGCAAAAATGGCTGTAATGTACTAAAATATATTAAAAAAGGTGTCAGTAGAAAAGAAGAGAAAGAATAAATAAATTATATTATTAATATTTTCTTTTACTCTTTTAAAACTTCAGATTTATATTTGAGATATCTGTGAAAGATCAAACCTCATAACACACAGTACAACATAAATTAGAGCATGACCTTCTTCCTACCCAAGAGAATGGCATTAAAAAGAACTTCTTTTTTTTTTTTTTTTTTTTTTTTTTTCTTTAATATGAAACCAGAAGTGTGCAAGTTGAAGAACAGACAATATTTCCTCTCTGTGAGAGCCATTGGGCAATAGGTTGATGTATCAAGGGAAATAAATGAATCATTACCACTTAGTGGTATTTTAAAGAGCTAATCAGACACAGCACTTGAACTACTGAAGTAGACTGTAATTTTGTCTGAACGGGGAGGTCTAGAACAAATCACTAGAAAAAGAAAAAGAAAAAAACTTTTTCATTTTTTAATCCAGTAATGGTAGTAGATAGGGTTTTGTTTTATATTTCTAGATTATGCAACCTCCCCTCCCCCAAGTACATGAAGGGAATCAGCGCCCTTGGACCAGAGCAAGTATGGACTGGGACAGTCATGGAGTCTGCTGTCACAGCAACTCCTCAGGGAGTCCTGGAATGCAGAAGGAATGAGTGTCTTTAGCTATAAAGGCCTCTGAGGGCTTGTTGTTCAGTAACTCCCTGCCAAGCACCAGATCTGATCACAAAAGCATGCCTGCAAGTTGGCTGTCCCTAACCATCCTTGTAGGAATTAATGCTGTCAAGGGAGCTTCTGCAAACAAACATGACATGGAAGGTCATTCCTAAATATGCTTATCAATGAAGAGCACAAAGGACATTCGTAGTGATTTTTCCAACACTTCCATTGAAATTCTGAGTGATGTGTTATTTAAAATAAACGAGCATATCAGATTTAGGCTGTGAGGTTTGTATCAGAAGCTAATTTATTTCATCGGCTTATGCCAATGAGGACTTTTTAAAATGAATCACCTTCTTCTTACCACAGCCCATAAAATATGCTTAGAATTAATGTTTATATTTGGTAATTATACTTAATTACCAAATTATTGACAGGCCTATTTCTCAAGGTTGCAGCAGCACTACGATTCTTACTGCTGACATGATATTCTGTAAAAGTGCCTTTGACAAAGTGACCCATTATTGAATTATTTCCTGCTGAGTTATTTTAATGTCTTCTGAATATTCACTTTTTACATTTCTAATAGATTTTTTAGAATCTGAATTATTTGCTTTTTGAAATAATAAATTGCTGTTTTCAGTAACAAAGGAAATATTAAATTATTTGGGTTTTATAAGTTGTCTGCTCTTTGGAAAATGCAGTCAGCAATTTTAGACTGAAGCAATATCAATAATGTACCAGAACAACTTGCCTAACAATCTTTACAGCTTCTCTGTCCTCCTTAAGAGTCATCTGTCCAATATATAAATACCATCAACTAAACTTAGTAAAAGTGGAAATAAAATGGCATTAATATCAAAAATATAAATATCAAAATAATGATCAACCTGGAAAAAGTACTGATTGCATGTTTTCTTTGCATTAGTACTGCAAGAAAACATCACATACTGAAATGTACTTGAAGAAATGAGAGCCTTCCCAGACTACTCACCAGAAGGCTTCAAAAGCCTGGAATTTGTCACAGAATACAGGGAGAGCAGGGTTAGGAAGTTTGTATCTGATCCCAAGAAAATGACTTGGGATGCCGTAGTTAAAAACACATTAGCAGCAATTGGTGTAGTCTGTGTTGCCTGAGAAACAGAATAAAGTTAAAAAACTTCAAAAACCATTACTTGAAGGAAAATGAGAAAAAAAATAAATCTCAGAAGGTGATGGAAAGAAGTAAGAAAAAGAGCTACTAGGGAGGAGTTTTAGTGAAAATCTCAATATCCTCTGAACTGGGACAATTCTACTTGCATTGACTGACATTTTCCTCGAGGATGCATGTGCTGGTAATTCCCTTGGTCAGTGCAGTGTTTAGCTTGTTTGAAGCAGGGAATTCCTTTTTACACATGAGGGGCCACAGCTGTACTCGGTAGTCATCACTGATGAACAAGATTAATGTTGCATTATAATAAGCAACCAGAAAAAATACCTTAGAATCTTGCCTTTACAAAACAGCTACTAATCACTAACTAAAAATGCAAATTGAAAAAGCAGCTATCAAGATAAGTAGCACAAGGGCAGTATGGTTAAAAATAAAATTCCAATGATGAAATGAATTTCTACTACTTTATACACTCAACAGCATGTATTTAGCATGCATCCCTATAAATGCAAAGTCATGAAAATCATTAGTATGGCCACACAGAGTTCAAGAGAGTATAGGTGTGGTCATGAACACTAACAGCACTTTCTACAGAACTGTCCAGGGAAATGCTACTTATTATTTCATATGCAAATGCAAGGTTTTCAAATCTTCCTTTGACATTAATTCTGATCAATGAAAATGACAGCAACAAAGGTAGAGAGATGACTAGAAAATGAGTGATTGCAAATAACTAATTTAGTGAGAGACGATTTATTTCTGGCTATTAATATCTTGCTGTCAGCTTGTTGATAATTTTATGAGGTAGCTAACTTTCAAATGTTGTTTATCTTCACTGCTCAAAGATGTTGGATAAAAATAAACAAATTTACAGCCTGAATGGAAAACTCTGTCCAGTAATAAATAAAACATTTTCAGCTCTACGTATCCTAAATCTCATGATTAACGTTTATCATGGGACAAAAGTATTACTCAAGTGCAAACAAGACCATTTTTATTATTCAGTAATATAAACTCACAAAGACATTTGTAAGAAAGCTGCTAATTAAGTCTACCATCCATATAAAATCAAGTCTGTTATCATCATTCAGTGTTGAAGCTAATTTCAAGAGTTATAGTCAGAATAGAAAAACACCCGTTGGAAAGCTATTTATTTTCAAATGCACATAAACATATCAAAAGATTAAATACATAAAAATGCAGCACTTTTATTAAACAACTAAATTTTATCATACTAATAGGCATATAATCAAATGGAGAGTGTAAGTTCCCAAGACTTTCCAGATAAAATAAATGAAACACATATGGGGGAAAGGATAGAGTATTGCATTCAAAGAAAAATATAATTCCCTTTGATTTTAGCGACAGGATTTCCTGCGTGGCAACCATGGAGTGAGGTTATGATATGGATAACTCAGAGCTTGCACATAGCTATGTCAAGTTTATGCACTATCTTTAATTATGAGAGACTCTGGGGACTTACAGAATATTTCACAAATTGGCTTTTGTATGATATATGTTAAGGTCAACTGGATATTTCCTTAAAGAAGAAAATTAAGTACTATTAAATCCTATTAAATAAACCTTGCTTGCTTTATAATGCCTTATTAAGAAGGGGTAAATAGGATTTATGCTAATCCACAGTTTTATACCGTTAATCCTATTTTACAGTGCATTTATTCCTGAGGTTTTTCTATTATATAGTACAGTCCTTTCAACATTTTCTGAGTTTAGTAGACATTTATGTAGTAAAATGGCAAGGATGATTGCTTGGATTAAACATCTTGCACAATCTACACACTTACAATTTGTATGGTCATTACCTGACACTAGAATGAGTGATGAGCATTTGACAAAGACATGACAATTTGTTAGCACTGCCAACTGGCCTGAGTGACACTTTTATATTACCTACAGTCTTTGTCCTCAAGTCTTTTCAAAGCTTTGGATTCTAATTAAATTCTAGGACACGCAGTTGCTGCAGCTTCTAAAATATACTTTTGAAATAGCTTCGTTAATGTTGTGCCATTCATATATTCTGGCACATTCTTTTTTAAAAATTGTATGTTCCGTTCCTTAACTTATACCCCTTTATTCACAAGACACTCATCACCAATAATGTTGCACATCAATCAAAGGGCTGTATACTTGCATAGCAAATGGCCACAAGGTATAAGATACTACCCAAATACAAATTAACCTAAACCCTAGCATGTGCTATTCTAACATTAATCATTCGAGATTCTTGTCAAGGCAACTATTAATGACACAAAGAACTGCTGCAAGGGCAAGTGCAAAACCAGCCACTTTGGTCTGAAATTTCACCTGTATTCTAGAAATCCACTTGATGCAGCACAGCCTACATTCTTTGGGAAATAGTTCAGAAGTTGCATACACCCTAGACTTTGCCACTTGTCAAGGAATAGTAACTTGGGTATTGTGACCATAAGTAATACGTTCACTTTCCTCAAGATTTGTGAGTGCTTTTTTGGAAGAACTTATTTTTCCATAGTTACATATTCTCACAGTAAATACCTGAAGATCCCATGGTCATACATATTTTTCTTGCAGACAGGGAACCTTGCTCAGGTCACAAGTGTAAGAGCTTAGTTAACATCAATAAGGTAGTTACCCCAAAGATACTCACATTGATATTCCTTTCCTTGGAGTTTCCTCCACTTCACACTGGTAAACAAAAAATAAAAAGCAAGCACCAACTGCCATCTCTGTGGCCTTCTCTCCAAGTCCTTTCAAATGCTTCCTCTGCACTACTGCCTTTGCATCTCAATATTAGCTTTTGAGGTGTTTTCAAGATGTATCTTCAGATTATAAATATGTCTCTAAGTAGGTAGTGTCATAGTGTCCTGCCAATTGCCTAAACTAGACAGGTTAAAGTTTTAACTGCATGGAAAGTGCTCAGGGAAATTTAGGCATTGTAGAGAAAAAGGGGATGCCAACCAATATTTTTTTTTTTTTTTTTTCTGTTAATGAAATATACATGTTACTTTTCATAACTTTCTTCACCTACCCATATATTATTAAAATAATATAAGACTTTAACTTCAATCTAACATTTTTTGGCTTTAGTATAACACAAATTGCTAGTGAAATTCAATATTTTATTTCCTCATATTCTAAGTGTTAATATATGTTCAGCTTGAAATCAGTTGAACAAATTCCAGTAGATCATATCAAGCTCCTCCATATGCATAAATAAGATGGTGTGATGATACACCCATTTATAGATATATATTATATAATAAGCTACATTAAAAAAATATATTATATTGGTGTCATAACTTGGACTCCAACTCCACTACTTGTATTTATCTTAGACTTGTACTTAAAAATCTGCAGTCTGTTTTTGTTTTTTGTTTGTTTACTTCATTATAAAAAGTACACAAACCAAAATATCTTCACATCTTCACTCATCTCAGAGTGAAGCTAATGTTTAATGGTCTGTTGTACTGTAAAGATCATCATCATTGTAAAGAAATGAAACAAATGCTGAACAACTTGTTTAAAAATATTATTGTATTTGAGTCATTTTTTGACTCTAATAGTTTCGGATTTAATAGTTATTCCTTTTAACATATACTGTTCAGTAGGTAGTATGCCTACTGTTAATGCTTTCCAAAAGAGATGCAAAGCATGCACACAAATACTGCAGATAGACACAATAATCCAAAGAAGAGAGAGCATATTGCTTTCAGTGATAAAATTTTACAGCAGCAGCATCCCCTTCTGACTTCTGACAGTTTGCAATGACTCTATACCTGTCTCTGTGGTATCTTTTTTGCTTCACTCCATCAACACTCGTCTCCTCAGGACTCAAGATGCAGGAGCAGAAAAAGCTGCCTCTTAGACAAAATCTTTTGAAAGCATAAAGCTAGATACTCTGTTCCAGCCTCCTTACCACAGAAGAGCTGGACTTCAGCTCTGTGCTAGACTCTTTTGCATCTGTTAAGGTTAAAGTAAAGGAGCTCATGATTTATCTTTTGCTCTTTGCATCACATTCTATGATAAGGAATCATCAAATGTGCTGCTGACTGAAATTAACTCTTACATGAAGCCCTTCTTTCCAGAAGAAAGGAAACTATTTAACCTTTTCTCACTACTGTTTGGGAACATGAAATTCATTCTCAGAAAGCATAAGGAGAAGTCTGCAAACAAAAACTTATATTTATCAGTCTCCTTGGAGCTTACAACCAAGAAATCTTCTTTTAAAGACAGAAATATTTTGTTTCTGAGTTGATGATTATATATAGGGACAAAAGTAGCTCTGAATATACAAATATCAACACATTGTCTTCTTGCCCATACCAACATTTTTTTTTTTATTATTTTTTTTTAGTTAACTACTTCAGCTCTTTGTCTTGTAAAACAGACTAATATAAAACAATGATTTAGTTTCATTACTGGCAACATCTCAGTGCACATATCCCAGACCTCTATTATATCACACTATACATTACCTCAGTTGACAGCTTTGAGGTTGTATTTTATTAAAATGTTAAAATGTCAGCAATTACTCCTTTAACCATAAAGTATCTTCTACATATGGTCAAAACTGATCTCTGTAGAAAATGTATATTTGGTGGAGAAAAAACAGTTTAGCAATTCTTTGGCCTCATTTTTCCAACAGAAAATGGCTTTCACTTAAAAACAAAAATCCAAATAAAAGTATCTAAAAAGACCTAGAATATAACTCTGTTTACATGCTTGGCAATTAATATACTACCAAGACAATACATTCTGCTTAATACTACTAGAAGTTGCTACCTTTTTTTTTGAATTAGGCTATAGCATATGAAATGTTCCCCTTACTGAGAAATAGGACAGTTTGGACAATTGATAAAATCATATGAGAATTTCATTTACTTACATGTATAATAACAAATCTAGAATTCACCTATAATCAGTAAAGAGAGACAGCGATTTTGAAGATAGTTTTTAATTATTTGTTTGAAAATGGTATCCAAGGAACTACATCTAGGTGATCATTATGGAAAACAATATGCAGTATAAGACTGTTTTCAGCTCTGAAAAAGATTCATTTGCTGCAACTGTCACAAACAATCTCAACTCTTTCCTCTGAAATTTGCTGTGATAACCCAGTGCCTTCACTGGGACTACTTCACATTTACAGCATTGTGAGAACAGGTTCCAGGCTCCAACTGTTTATTTCATTGTCAAAGAATCCCCTATCTTATCACGTTCAGTAAAAGTCAAAATAACTACCAGCAGTGATAGCTGGTAAGCTAGGATCACTACAACCGATTGGTTTTATGTATTTATGGATTGCTACAGATGTATTATCTGCAAAGCATGCCTGCTGCAGTGAAATGTCAAAAGGCAGCAATTTCTCTTTTAATGAGAAAATGTACTCTATATGAGATCACAGTGGCCTCAGAAAACAAAACAAAACAAAACAAAACACTCTCTCCCCTCCCCCAAAAGCCATTTAAAAACTCAGTGATTAGACTGACTATTCAAGATGTAGAAAGCCAAAAATTAACACTTTCTTGCTTGTGGCGATTTAAATATCACAGTGGTACAACTTGCCATTGGGGTTCAGTGTCCCATCTGCAGCACCCTGTGTGAATGCTTTGCATTCCTAGCTGCCAGCTCCATGGGTGAGTGACACGTCACATCCTGGTTCTCTTTTATGGGGTTGAGGTGAGATGTTAGGATTATGGATGCTAAAATTAAGTCTTTTTAAAGAGAATGGCTCCTGAGTTCTGGAAATGTATGGGATTTAAAAGGGACTTCTTGTTTTAGCTTTTCATATGGCATATAGAAACTTATGCATTAATTTAAAAGATGCTGAGCACAAGCAGAGTGGGAATAGAAGAATCATTGAACAAGGTCCAGGCACCCCCTGTGCTCTGTAGGTAGGAGTATGGTCTGTGTGGGCTGATGAACTCAAAATGTTATTGATTTGTTACTGTTATATGGTTACTTTATTTTATTCAAAATGGCAATAAACTAATTTATGGTCTGAAATGTCTGGAGTCTTGCTTACCATTACTATGTCTTCACTGATAATTGTTGGCATAGTGATATCACTGTGAGATATTCTTTGGTTATTTAGTTATGTATATTTGTAGTTCTCAAGGCTGGCACTATCTACAAGGGGCTGGAAATGCAGTATTCTTCTTCAGTCTCCCATTGCAGATACAACTTCTCTGTTACAGCATGATTCATTTTAAATTGCTAGCACTGAATTGCAGAATTACTATTGTAGCATTTATTAAAAAAACATGCTCATTTGGAGCAGTAATTTTTCTGCTACCAGGGAACAACCCTTCATAACATCCTTTTTTTTTTTTTTTTTTTTTTTTTTTTTTTTTAATGAAGATAGAACTTTATTTTTTAGCTACAAAGTGCAATGCATGAGTACCTTTCCTCATTTGTTTTTCATCATGTATCACTACCCAGAGGCAATCATTAGCTAATTTGCTGATTTATGGTTGTAGTTTATGAGCTTTAAACAATGCTAAGCCTTTATGATTCCATTCTTAGTGTTATGAGAGGAAAATAACTGTCCTTTTCCTCTAAGCTGCATAAAAATGTCCCTAAACCTACTTTTAGCTTCTCTGACATAGAAAATTGTTGCTGTATTGCCTTCCTTACAAGAATTAACCCTAAATGGTGTTCAGTCTGCTACTATTTAGTTTCCTAAACTGCTGTGAATCCTTGGTTTGCCACTGATCACAATGCAAAGATACAACATATCCTGTCTGCAAAACCCATTATTGCAAAAGCTTCAGTACATACATGCTGGCATCAGCTGAGTAAAATACAGTAGCTTCATATTTTTCATATAGAATATGTGATCACAAATGTACGGTTAGCACCACACAATGCTGATACATGGCTTTACAGTTGTGAACTCAACCCATGGGCTTGCTACAGAGGCATCAGGTAGATCTCTTGGCAATGTTCACCCACCTGAACTACATACATTGTGATAAAGCTGAATGTAAGGCCGTATGTAGGAACTACCAACTGGAGGATGGCAGTTTGTATCCTGAATGACCATGAAAATGATTTTTGAGTCACTGTGTATATTCAGCAAAGCCCGAGCTTTTCCACTGTGGTACTGTGGCTTTGGGAGTTAATGTGATTACAGAACAGGTATGGAGGTAAGAACATTGAGTAGGCATATGGAGGTGGTATCATGCCTGTCACTTGCATTAGTGAGACTGCTGCTAGACCTGTATTTTCAGTTCTGGTGTCTATATTTCAAAAAGCACATGGAAAAGAGGTCTTGATTACAGAAGAGTCAGACAAGAAGATTACAACAATCCCCTTAACCATGAACTTAGGAATTTTAACATAAGTAATACATTCCTCTTCCACTCACATCAATGTGAATCTCCCCTTGCTTTGACCAAGTACTTGCATATATTTATTACAGCATGATACATATTTTCTCCCTCTGTAACTAAATATTTCTATCCATTATTATTATTGGTGTGCTTTGCCCCACCAGTTTTTCTCAGGGGAGACATTATTGCTCTCTACTACTACCTGAAAGAAAGTTGTGAGGAGCTGGGGGTTGGCCTCTTCTTGCAGACAGGACTAGAGGAAATGGCCTCAAGTTGTGCCAGGAGAGGTTTAGGTTAGAAATTAGGAGACAGTTCTTCTCAGAAAGAGTATTTAGGCATTGGAACGGGTTGCCCAGGGAGGTGGAGGAGTCACTGTCACTGGGGATGTTTAAGGAAAGGTTGCACGTGGTGCTTAGGGACCTCATTTAGTGGGTAATACTGGTGGTAGGGGGATGGTTGGACCAGATGATCTTGAAGGTCTCTTCCAACCTTAATGATTCAGTGATTCTATGATTCTATGATAAAGTGCCCATATGAAGCTCACCAGATTCTCAATGCATGCAGCAGAAGTTCCTAAAGTAATCCCTGATCTATTCTCTGATTCTCTGTACCTGGCAATCTGTCTTTAGTTCCCTAATCTGTGCTCAGATGCATGTTCTCTGTTATAATGTTATCCTTAATGGCCTGCATAGATTCAGCAGGGACAGTCAGAACTGATATGGGCTGCCTAACTCAAACCAAACCCCAGGATCCCAGCCCTAGATGGACTCTATAATCTTGCAATCACTTTTATTAAATGCAGTAGAAACCTGAAAGCTAAATGAGTGAAAAGTTGCTCTAAAAGTCTGTCCTCCAAAGCATAATTTAAACTACTGCAAGCTAGATCTAAATTGGCTGTATGATATCCATAGTCATGAACAGTCTTCCAATAAAACCTGCACACACACTTATTTCTTATGATCTCTGATGCAGAAGTAGTAAGTATTTGATAAAAAATTCAGACATACACACAGTGGATTTGTTTTGAATATGGGGGATTTTTCATTGCATGTTCTTCATTTAAAGGCAGTTGTTATGCAGTTTAGGGACCTGAATTGAAAAATAAAGAGCCAAAAATAAGTTGATTGCAAACACAATTTAAACTATAGTCTGAATATCTTCCAATTGTCTTAACGATCTCAAGGACCTTAAGGAAAGAATGCAAATGTTCCAGAGAAGAAAAACCAACAACCAGTAAATTTGTCCTGTTGCTGAAGAGATGCTGTAGTAAAGGCAAATAATATAAGTCAGTGAAAACTTATACATTCTTACTTAAATTATCTGTAATGAAACATAATGTGACAGCATGCTTAGTTTAATTTTTGGATAATCCTGAAAAATGGCTCCTTTCTGTGACAATGACATGTAATTAATTTAATGATAACTTGTGGAATAGCACAAGGCCGAGATTTATTTTGAGGCTTTTACATTGTGGTGTAACATTTCCAAAAATGTCTTGGGGCAATCTATTAGCCATACTAAGTTGAAAATAAATGACTTTTAAAAAGATTACATTATCTGACATTTTACAGAAGAAAATTTTAGAAGAGTGTAAAGTATAGCTTTTGTTCCTGTTGTTATTGGCCAGGATTCTCTTCTGATCTGCTGTATCAGAAAGCCTCATACTTTGCCAAGAATGAACCACTGAACCTTTTTTTTTTTTTTTTTTTTTTTTTTTTTTTATTCCTTCTTAGTGACGGGCTTTCTCAGGAATTATTCTAATATTACTGTTACCATGATTCAGTGTCTGTGTATGATCCTAAGAATATCACCCTTTCCACACCCGCTGGCTTAAATAATCACTTGAAATGTAGCTAATTTCTTATGCATTTGTAGACTTCTTCCACCGTTTATGTGTTCCTTCACATTTATGTGTATTCCTTCCCTTCCACAAAAATTTTGCTTTCATTCTTACACCTACACAAAAGACATAATGAGAACTACCAGTTCCTCAATCCACTGCCTCCTGAAATTCTTCAAAGGCCAACTCTGAATATAATCCCCTTTTCTGCAATAACACAATGTACTCACCGAGACTTCCTCCTGTAGAGTACTATAACATCAATAACATATACACAGCAAACACAGTATTCATTCCAGCACATTATAGCAGGTGGTACTTACAAAACAGTAATGTCATCAGCATAACACATACTACACCATAACCAGAAATGTGGTGGGCTGCACAAAATTATTTTAATGGTGGAACCCCTTCATGTGCTCCCATACATATTTTGGAATGAGTCACTACCTTCTTTAATTCCTGCAGGAGAAAACGCAGGACTTTGTTGTGATAGATTTATATAAAGCTAGGATATTTATTTCCTCCCATGCATACAATTAAATGGTATTTTAAAAGTAAATGTGAAGTCAGTAAAAAGTGTGAGGATACCTGTTCTGACTCAGTAGCACACTCTAAGATAAGGTTTAGTGCAACGCTACTCCAGTACTGCCACAGGGATTCAGATGACTCACACCATGTGCAGAATATTCTCCTGTTAGCTCAAAGGATCCAAAATTTAAAAACACATGGCCATATCCAAATAGGATTTGAAAGTTCAGGTGAAAACATTTAGTCTTGCAAATAAGTGTTAAAAAGGAGCCCAGCAAAACATCAGAGAGGTGTCCACTTATCTTTCTCTACTGCTACTTTCTTCTACCACTCCTACTGCTGGTTGGTGTGAGCAAGTGAAAAACAGGAAGATGCTAGTGAAAGTAAAGTGGTCATAGAAATAAATGATGGTCAGAGGGCTAACTTGCACATACAAGAACTGAAGAAAACTGTAAGTTGTTCACAACATTTCAGAGGTGGGCTTTTTGTCAGCTTGTGTGACGGGTATTTTGAATGATCACCACTACTAGAACAGTTTCAGAAGAAGAAAGATGTTTACAATCCTTCTTGTTTTATCTCAACTCTTACTAAGCTGGCTTTGTTTTATCCTTTAGATTCCTCCATTTTCATTTATGTGTTATAGGTCCCTAGCAGAAATTGAAATAGTCCAGATAATAGTCATGACACTGTTAAAATACATAAAAAATGCCATTAAATCCATTAAGTTTCTGAAAGTTGGTTCCCATGCTAAATAGATATGAATTGTACTTGCATATTGGTTTGAAGAACAAGGAAAAAAAAACATTTAACATCAAGATGGCTAGTGTAGGAAGTAGGAGGATGACAGGTCTGATAAATGGAAAGTAGGGAGTGCACATGAAGTTTTCAAAATGTTAAAATAGACCAATAAATTCCTCATGAAAGGTTAGTACATAAAGCCAAATGTTAAGCACAAAGACAAAGAAATGCAGTGAATTCATGAGACCAGCAACATGCCTTAGCTTCAGCTGGCATAGAGTTAACTTTCTTCCTAGTAGATGCTACAGTGCTGTGTTTGGGATTTAGGATGAGAATAATGCTGACAACAAGCTGATGTTTTAATTTAGCAGGGCAGTGCATACACTAAGCCAAGGACTTTTCACCTTCTCCTGCTGTCCTGCCAGAGAGGAGGCTGGGGATGCACCAGAAGCTGGGAGGGAACATAACTAGGACTGGCCTATATTCATTCATCTGTCTTCCATACCACGTGGCATTCTTCCACTGCTCCAAAGGAATAAGGCCTTAGGCCTTATTCCTTTGTTGCAAGATCAACTTTTTTCTCAACATTTTTCTCTGGAAACTCAACTTCACTTCATTTTCTCACTTTCATCATCTGCTTTCTTTTTATTTCTTACTTTTATTGTTCCCTCATATCATTATTCTCCTCTTGTTGTAAGTTTACCTTTAAGTTCTTCTTACTGTCTAAATCTTATTTAGTATACTTGTACCAATTCAAATCCTAAAAAAAAAAAAAAATTAAAAAACAATTGATTCAATATGTAGTCTAACAAACTTTTTTTAGATGCTAAAAATGTGTAGTGTGGAGGTTTATTTTATTCTTGCTGTTTCTCTTTCAAAACAATTTAATTGTTAATGAAAGTATAATTCTAGTGGATGTAAAACCAGTGTGAAATACTCTTGCAACTGTACACTTCTTCCTGAAATATTTTGTTTCTATAGTTTTAGGAAACAGAATAATATTTTTCTCAGAAAAAAACAAAAAAACAAAAAAAAACAAACAAACAAAAAAAAACAGTGCTGCCTCCAAAAACAGAAAAACAGTCACTCTCAACATATGTCATGGCTTGCAAGATATAAATACTGCTTTTGTGAAACTAATCTGAAGCACTGCATCTGTAATTTTTGTTTTCCCATTTGATTACACTGCAGGAAAGTTTATGCAATCTATTGTGATTTGACAACACTGCATAATAAGTCCCTACAGAATACTAAGTGTTTTGGGAGCAAAGGTTTCTCATATAAATGATCTTTATTCTTTGCCAGTATTACAAAAACACACCAAAAAACACACCAAAGCGACTGAGGAATGTACTTTTTTTTTTTTTTTTTTTTTTTTTTTTTTTTTAAATGGTTTTGTTGGGCTATTCCTTGGCTCTTTTGTATCAATATTTCAACCAGTCATCCTAACAAAATTAATTTCTTAAGGACTGGGCCTTGATACATATCAATGTTAAAGTGTCACTTGCCCTTCCCACCCTGAACCACTGATCCATACTTTGTATGCTAGAATGCAAATGTCCTTGCCCAGACTTTGCTTTAATGCATGCTTGCAAAGTGTCTACTATGCACTTGATGCCATAAAAACAATGAATGATAACAATATTAATTCTATCAGTTTGGATAGGCAATCAATAGAACGGAATATGAAAAGTCTTTTTTTTTTTTTTTTTTGACTATTATTCTTCTGACCTGAAGCTCCTTTGATACCAAGAGCTATTTGTAGAATCTCTTACCTCTCTGAAATAGTCTTTTCCAGCAAGATATATGTGCCTTTTAATGCCACATTCATTATGACTGTCAGGGATTCAGAAGATAATTTTATATCTTATGTTACACTTCTCAAAGCTTAGATCAAAGATATTGAAAATTAGATAATCTGAAAGAAGCACCAACTGTAATTTGAAGTAAAAAGCTTCTGGGTAAAAACAGACAGGGTGAAAAGACAGTGGTGCTAGGTGTTGTGGTATTCAGTAATGTAACAGTGTTAGGGCATAAGAAGAAATGTCTTTTTAATAAAGTCAGAAGTATCAAACATAAATCCAAGCCAAGCAGATCAAGAGGATCAGCATCCAGATAAAAGTGTGTTGGATGAATCAGCAATGTTAATCAGGGATGACTGGATCAAAGTCATTTTTGCATTTTTGCTGTCAGAAATCTATGCTGAAGGAAAAGTTGTATGGTAGCAAAAAGCCTGAAATGAAAAAACACCAAGTGTGTATCTGTCAGTTTCTGTTTTGCCTTTTTAAAAATTAATTACAGATACAATTGTTCATTATCCATATTGAGATTATTTGCCTGAAAAAGAAAATCTGTTCACTTAGTATAAACACAATTTTACAACAGTCAGTCATTATGCTAATAACTTTCAAGTGCAGAGTATATGACTCACAAAAGGTGCAGGTGTGCAGAAGCACCTCAATGATTACACAGTATTAAGAGAATATGTGGATAGAGACGCATGTGCACTAACAAAATGACACTTGCCTTACATTTCACAGAATCACAGAATATCCTGTGTTGGTAGGGATGCACAATGATCACAGAATGACAGAATTATAGGGGTTGGAAGGGGTTGGAAGAGATCACTGGGTCCAAGCCCCCTGCCAAAGCAGGTTCCCTTGAGCAGAATCATTGAGTCCAACTCCTGACTCCACACAGGACTGCCCCAAAATCAGACCATGTCTGAGAACACTGTCCAAATGCTTCTTGAACTCTGGCAGGCTTGGTGCTGTGACCACTTCCCTGGGGAACCTGTACTGATGCCCAATAACCCTCTCAGTAAAGAATCTTTTCCTAACACCCAGCCTGACCCTCCGCTGTACCTGATCCATGCCATTCCCACGGGTCCTGTTGCTGTCCCCAGAGAGCAGAGCGCAGTGCCTGCCCCTCCACTCCCTTCGTGAGGGAGCTGCAGGCCGCCATGAGGCCTCCCCTCAACCTGCTCTGCTCTGGGCTGAACAAACCAAGGGACCTCAGCCACTCTTCATACGTCTTCCCCTCTAGACCCTTCATCTACATAACCCTCATTTGGACACTCTCTAATAGTTTTATGTTCTTATATCACGGTGCCCAAAACTGAACACAATATTTGAGGTGAGGCAGCACCAGTACAGAGCAGAGCCAGACAATCCTTTCCTTTGACCAGATAGCAATGTTGTACCTGATGCACCCTAGGACATGGTTGGTCCTTTTGACTGCCAGGGCACACTGTTGACTTATATTCAATTTACCATCATCAAGAAACCCCAATTCCCTTTCTACAGAGCTGCTCTCCAGCCTTTCATCCCCCAGTCTGTACTTATATCCAGGGTTGCCTTGTCTCGGGTGCAGAATCCAGTACTTGCTCTTTTTAAACTTCATGCAGCTGGTAGTTTCCCAGTGCTCTAATTTGTCAGCAACATTTGTACATTTGTACAGATTGGAATAGTTACAAAAGTGTAATGATGTATTTGTAGATGTAGATGTATTTGAAGCTACCTCCTAGCAGCAACCTGATATATCTGCATAAATGTATCAGTTCTTAGCAAAATCTAACTACTACCAGGCTACCACAACATCTAAATCCTCAATCCTCTATATAAATAATATCTCCATTTATCTCTGTAGACAGCATCAGAACACCTGATTTTCATATTGCAGTTGCTGATTTGACTGAAAATCTCAACGATCATCTGCTGATTGGAGGCTGGTTGGCTGAAAACTTCCATTATCAGGAAGACCTGAACTTTCCATAAGGAGTTAAAGCTTTGCAGTGTCTAGCATAAGCACACAATTAATGACATGACTTTCATGCAGGGCTTGGTATTGCTGCTCTAAATCAAATGGCAAGGCTTACTCCATTCTGGAGACAGAAGATCCTCGGGGACCAGTCAGAGATTACAGAGTGAGCTCCAACATGAAGTCGTCACAAACTTCCTCTCCTGCTCTCTAACTGCAAAGAAAACTCACTGATTTTTTGAACCATATATAAGTTGTTAATCTATTAAATCAAATATTACGGGTTTAAATGAGGTTCATCTTTCAATGGAAAAAAATGACTCATATCTAAAGAATCAGCCCTTATAGAGCATGCTTTTGTCAGCTCAGTCATCATGCTGATTGGTATATCACTACAGGAAACTCTTACATACAATGGAAACTCTTCCAAGAATGAGGCATATTCATGTCTTATATTTGTACACCAGCTAAAGAATCGCAGAATTTAGACTAAACATAAATAAATTGTATCTTAGCACTTAACAGCTGAAAGTAGCTGGAATTATGTTTCTCCGTATCTGAATAAATATTATTGTGAATATTTTTAATATCTCACTAAGTAACCTGGTTACCACATCAATCTTTTTTCTAATTTGCTTATGGACTTTTGACAGTTCCTATCCACTTTGCAATAGATCCAATACATTACTTCAGACTAGATTAGTTCTTACAGTACCTTACAATATCTATCACCTGTATTACAGTTTAACAGGATTGTTAGCCTTATAAGTAAGGCATGACATTTTTAAATCACATCGTCATTTTATTATTAAGCTAAGAAAAGGTAGTTACATCCTGAAATGACCATCATTGTGTGGCTGACACAATTATCTCTGAGGGCTGACTTTATATCTGCAAGAACTGACAGATTGTTATGTCATGAAATTCATGCAGGGCATGGTATTGCAGCTGTAAATCACAAGGTCAACTCATACAGTGGCTAGCACCCCTTGGAATAATCTTTACATTCGTGTTGCGTGCAATAAGCCTCTCAGTTGAAAGATTACGTATGATGTTTTTTTTCTCCAAGTCTGGTAAAGGATAGCTTCTGTATCTCTGACCTTTTCAAGCTGCTACTAAAAGTTAAACAAGGCTTTTTTGTTGGACATTTATTTGTACTTTTTCCCCTTCAAGGACTATAAATGACAAGCAATTCTAATCCAAAGAGTCGATTTGTCTTTTGTGATTTGCTTTAGGGGTATTTAATTCTAAACTACTAATCTAAAATCCAATAATCATTATATCAATTAAAATAAATCAAGCCACTACAACTGGATTGTACTAATATTTAGGCAATCTTTTACATTTTATGATTTGTCTGATAGAGATACACAGTGCCTACTAACTAGGTCACTTCAGAAACCACTTGAAAGACCACGTTGCACCACAGTTTTGAGGGAAATAATTTCCTGCTTGGCACACACTGAAATGTTACTTTTAAGCTTATAGCTTCCAAAGCAGATCTAAACTATGCTCAATAAAAGATAACTGCACAAATTTCACATCCCTTCTTCTAGCTACCTACAAGTATAAGGTTAGCAACACCTAGTAATTTCAGCCCACTGTCTTAACTCCATCCATCAAAAAATGTCCATAGAATCATAGAATCATTAAGGTTGGAAGAGACCTTCAAGATAATCTTGTCCAACCATCACCTTATTACCAGTACCACCCACTAAACCATGTCCCTAAGTACCATGTCCAACCCTTCCTTGAACACCCTCAGGGACTGTGATGCCACCATTTCCCTGGGCAACCCGTTTCAATGCCCGACTACTCTTTTTGAGAATAAATGTCTCCTAATTTTTAACCTAAACCTCTCCTGGCACAACTTGAGGCCATTCCCTCTTGTCCTATTGCTGGTTACCTGTGAGAAGAGGCCAACCCCCAGCTCCCCACAGCTTCCTTTCAGGTAGTTGTAGACAGCAGTAAGGTGTCCCCTGAGCCTCCTCTTCTCCAGACTAAACAACCCCAGTTCCCTCAGCTGCTCCTCCTAGGACTTGTGTTCCAGACCCTTCACCAGCTTCATAGCCCTTCTCTGGACATGCTCCGGGGTCCTTCTTGTACTGAGAGGCCCAAAACTGAATACAGTACTCAAGGTGCAGACTCACCAGAACTGAGTACAGGGGGATGATCACCTCCCTGGTCCTGCTGGCTACACTTTTCCTGATAAAAACCAGGATGCCATTGGCCTTCTTGGCCACCTATTTTACATTAATTCCTTGTTCATAAAATCAGAGAATCAATTATGTTTGAAAAGACCTTCAAGAATTCCAAGTCCAGCCATCAATCTGACCTACTGAGTCCCATCATTAAACCATATCCCTTAGTGCCATGTCCATATGTCTCCTAAATACCTCCAGGGATGGATACTCTATCACTTCTCTGGGCAGCCCATTCCAATGCTTGGCCACCCTCTCCATGAATTAAGTATTCCTGATTTTCGAGCTAAGTCTCCTCTGGTGCAACTTGAGACCATTTCCTCACATCCTATCACTTGTCACCTGAGACAAGAGAGTGACATCCTCATTGCAACCTCCTTTCAGGAAAAGAGCAATAAGGTCTCCCCTCAGCCTTCTTTTCCCTAGACTAAAAAAACACAGTTCCCTCAGCCACTCCTCATAACTCTTCCTTTCTAGTCCCTCCATCAGCCTCCCTGCTTCTCTCTGCACATACTTGAGAAACTCAATATCCTACACTGCATGAGGTTGTCACAAACCAAGTGCAGGATCCAGAACTTAGCCTTGTTGAATGTTTTGTGATTAGACTTAGACCATTGATCCAGCCTATCCAGATACCTTTGCAAAGCCTTCCTACCCTAAAGAGTCCCACCTTACTTGGTACCATCTGCAAACTTACTTAGGGTGCCCTTGATCCTCTCATCCAGATCATTGATAAAAATGCTAAACAAAACTGGCCCCGATACTGAGCCCAGGGGAACGTTTCTTGGATTGTTGATTATTTAGGGCCTGAAAATTGTCTTCCAACTGGTAAAGGTTTTAAATCTCTAGAAGTTTTAGAAGAGCAATATGATATAGTAACACTTTAAGGCGTCTGCAGACCTAAGTATTTTGTGGGTACCAAAACTTGCTTCAGCCCATTTAGCTGTAATTATCTGGGAATACCTGATATTCCACCTAGCCATACAACTGCTCACTTTGATCTCCATCTCATTTTTTCAAAAGAGCTACTCTGATTTTACAGTGATGCATTCTTGGTTTTTGACACTGCTTATTCTTCTGAAGTCCACTCAGGAGATGGAATACAGACTTGTATGACCATCTGCCAACATAAAATGCAGATTATCCTTATCTCTTAAAGCCTAGTATTTATTTCTTTGAATATTCATTCTTAGGGACAATAAGGAGAGGGCAACTTATAGATCATATATAACCTTATACTGAGCTACAACCCATTCTGCAGGAGGAAAACACTCACTCCTTTTCATATGGCACTTTGCATGAAAATATATACATATACATAGTAACCACTGATTCAGCCATACAGTTTATGGCTGTGGCTGAAATGGATGTATTAACCTTACTTGCAATTATACTCCAGTACTATACAAAATGCCAGACATTCAAACACAAGGCAAATTAGTTGCATCAGGGAGATGTCTTATTCCTTAGAGATAAACAAATGAAACATGAGCAAAATGAATAAAATACAATGAAAAAAAAAATATACATTTTTTTCCTTTTGTTGTTTCATGCTCTATGTAGCACATAGAAGGCTACTCTGCTGTTTTTTGTTTTGTTTTGTTTTTGTTTTTGTTTGCTTGTTTGTTTGTTTTTGAAATGACAACTTACAGGTCCCTCAATGGAAATCAGTTAGAAGAGCTCTGAATGGGAATGTTTTTTGGGGTTTTCTTTAGGGTGTTTGCATGAAAAGTGGCCTTGGAATAAAGTGAAAGGGCACTTCCAGGAAAGTGAAAAAAGAAAAAGCATTGTGGCTTCTAATTTATTTGATAGATGGACTCAGAGCTATCATTTGTGTTTCACTGATTCTCTGCTTTTAAAAAATTATTATTCTTTTTCTGTCAGCTATAATGTCCACCTTGAAATTTGACTAAATTTAACTTGTGGCAAAACACATTCTGTCTTTCTTCTGCAGCCTGATGGGCACGACCTTGACTTACTTTTATTTGTTTATAATATTATTTTTCATTAGAAGTGTAAATTTTAACATTTTAATTATATCCAGATTGCAACAGACCAGAGTAAAATCTTTAACAGTTTATTACAGACTGTTTCTATTAGGAATTTTCTGCATGACAAAGATAAAATTTGCATTCTGTTCAGATAACTAATGTTGTTCTGTCAAAAGTGCTTGGAAATCCCAATTTCCAAAATTCTGTCTCAGTTTAAAAGTACTTATTCTTCTATTATCATTGATAATTAAATAAATTTTAAACAACATAATGAAGTTTTACGTATCTGAGTAATTTTGACAATAAAAGTAGAGCAAACCAAACCAAATCTTGCTCAGAAACCATTTTTAATAATTACATGCAAACAGGTAATGAAAATGGAAAGATCTATTCTTGAAATGAGATTTGTATTAAAACAAATAAGCATACATTTTAATATTTTAATCTCAAAACTACACATAAAGCACCTTGATAGAAACGGATATGTAATGTTAGGTACTCCACTAAGAAAGATTTGCTGCATTTCAGAAATATTTACATTCAGTTTTACTGTATTTCATACGGTAGTAAATGTCTGTTTGCAAGAGGGTCCTCAGGATACTTATGTATTCTTAAGATACTAATATATAAATTGTGCTTGCCTACCTAATTTCACTAATCAGATGTTGTACTGTATATGACTTCAGATGTTACACTCCACACATTTTTATATGATATAGACAAGAGCTAGGAAACAACAGCACCTAGTCAAAGAGAGTTATCAGACGTATATGAGTAACAGCACTTATAATGATTGTTGAAGCTATTAAAAGGCAGGCAAGCATAATTTCATTGGGAAAAAACAAAACAAAACAAAAACAAAACAAAAAAAAACCAACCAACCAAAACAAAACAAATGTAAAAACAACACAGGTTTGTATGGAGAAAGAACATTTTTAATTTCTAGCCAGCCACTTTATCATCGTGGAGCTACTATACTGTATCACCCTCTTCTGGTGATTGCTACACTCCCTAAAAGCCCTTTAGGTCAAAATTAAAGCGCTGAGTTTCATAACAAGATCAATATTTTTAACATTTTTGCTACATTTCAGACAGATATACTAACTCTTCATCTTTGATAAAATATATCTGATCCAATTGTTTTAAAAAATTAGCATATATTGTCACTTTAATACCACCTTTTCTAAAGGAATTAAAGCTGGAAAAAAAAAAAAAAAAAAAAAAAAAAAGACAAATCCAGCCTATCTGGTTATACAAGTGAAATTAGTCTTTTAAATATATGCTGATAGCTTTTTTTCCTATTACTTTTAAGAGTCACATGATACGTCTACCACTCTCTGCTCAGAGTGGTCTAACCATGTCACATAAGTTAATGGAAGTAGGAATAAACAATTTATTTTTCCTTAGTTTCACTTGATTATTCCTATTTCAAATATATAGTGCTGGATTATACATACCAACAAGCATCACGGTTATTTACTGTTTGCTATGTCTTCCAAAACAAGAATTGGTTACCATCAAATGCTCTTTTTCTAGGGTAGGTCTGTACCAGTTTTTCAGAATCCTGAAGGTCTAGTTTTCTGAGACAGAGCCACAGTTTTGCTCCTGTGGTTAGGTGGCACCAGTCTGGCCTCAGACAGGAGCATACTGAACATCCTTACTTGGGTCTAATCATTGACCTATGGAAGAAAGCTGGGAAAAAAATTTCTACAGCATAACTGTAAAGAAAAAGCAGAAGAATATTTTCTTCCCCCAGAGTGTGTAATTAGAAAATGTATTATTTATTTATTTATTTATTTATCTAAAATCTTTCATACTGATCCTTATTCAGTTACACATTTATACTGTAGGCTACAGAGGAGCTGTGCACGATATTAAGTCATTATATGAATGACTGGAATAATTATATAGAAATATAGAATTATATAGAAATATTCATTATATGAATGCCTGGAAGTAGAGGACCATATTTTTATGTGCTATAGCTAGAGATAACATATATGCATATGGTTATTAGAATGTAAGCATGCATCTGTATACCCAAGCAATGATTTTCTGGAAATACTAAGGTAGTTGTAGAGTCATAAACCTTTCTCCTTCCAACAGTACTCAATAATGGGACATTCACATCCTGCCTCAGGGGAATAAATTACTGCCATGTGCCTGTAGATGGCCTGCATCTATGGCACAGCTGGGGCAAGCTTTGTCTATACCAGCATACCTACAGGGTATATAAATGCATGCTTATGTGTTTGAAAGTCTAAGGTATGTATCTGAGCCTTCCTTAAATAACCAGGAAGAACAGGCATACTGCTGAACAAGTGCTTCTGCATCCAAGTACATGAGATAATTCACCTACTACAAACCTTTTTCTTCCTATGTGTAAGTGAAATTGAGAGTTGCAAATGCACTGAACATATTGAGAGAAAAAAGTTCATAGGCATATAAAACTACTTTTCAGGCCTTTTATTGTAGCAAATAGAAATCCTCTTTTTCAATTATCCTGAGTAAACATTAAGTGAATAGATAGAAGCAACTGTCTAAGAGGCCCATCAGCCAGAAAATGAAACAAAACTGCTCTGTAATGTTTATCTTTGATTTTAAGTGCGGTTGCTAAATAGGTATTCTTTTGAAGTTTCATACAAAAGTATTCTTTTGCAAGATTATAATGTAATAGATGTATGGAAAAGAAGAAAACAGATGAATGCTGATGAAAGCTTCATGTAACTGAAAGTATTTTTAAATACCTGCCCTTAAAATAGTAGGATAAATAAAATAATAATTTTGAACAGTCCATAAAAGATTGAATATAATATAATATGGTTCCTAATCTGTGCATTTTACAGCATGAATAAATCTTATGTTTTAGCTAGTGTGAAAATTCCTTTATAAATAAATATAATACACAAAACAGTAGTACTGCTAGCTATACATGAGGTCGACGGAAATACAGAGCACTCTGTTTATCTACTACAATAAAGAGTCACTAATCTGTGTTTACTGCAAGGCCATACTAGTATACATGAGTAAGACTGGTATGCTGGAGGCAATGTTGGTCTGATGATAAGTGCCATCTTGTCAGCCAGTACCTTTCCTGAAACCCGAAGTAAAGGCTTCTCTAATTGTCTGGAACAGCTGAATTTTCTTTGCTTACCAGTCTGCAAGAAATAGAATCTTGCACTGAACTTTTCTCATTAATACAGAATTTATATGTATGCCTGGCTCCTAAGAAACTCAGCAGTTATGATGAACCTCGCAGTCCAAAAGTCTTGCAGTCCAAAAAACTTACCATTATAGTATCTCAATAGACTAAATCTGGTTAAGATATTCTGAGAAGAAAAAAACATGGCTTTTCAACATTGCTGAATTCACACAATAACTGAACTCTCAACAACTCTAATTAAATTGGGTTTACTCCATTTTTTTTAGCAGGAATCTTCTAAGTTTCTATGAATTTGCACAAAATACATACTTATAATTCTCCTTTGGAACCTGTCATAAAAATGAAAACATGGGTGGAAATGCCGTCACACAATCAAATTTAGCCAGTGAATGTCTATGGAATCACTTCATACCAACCAAGGCTATTCTCCATCAGACAAATAACCAATTGATAAAGTGTGACATATACAAGTGATAGTAGACAAATAATTATAGCAACAGGCTCCTGAACAATCACACTGTTTAATGATCAAATATTCTACTGCATGATACAGACAAATTCTGTATCTATGGACAGTACTCCATATATTTTTTTATGTAGTATCTTTGAATATAACAGCATACACTATGAATATTTAAGGACCATCTGAAAGCTGGATGATCATTTGAGAGATGCCCTTCACTTAGATCACTATATAACAAATATAAATATTTATTAGGTTGTAGTTGTGTTAACATCATGTATAACACTAAAGCTGCATCAACATTTTCTTTTATACTCTGTCTAGCAAATAAAACATTTTTGAACTGAAAACTTGATAACTAAAATCAAGGAGATAATTATTTTTGCAAAGCAAGAAGAGCATAGAGAGGACAATAGAAAAGTTTCTTCACAAAATCCTTCGGGAGCATTTATAAGTAGATGTTAAAACTTTTATATATTTTATAAGTAAAGTTTAATCCATTGAATACATATATTTTTACAATCAAATCAAATCAAATCAAATCAAATAAAGAAAGATATATAATAGCCTACTCTACAGCACATTGTCAATTTTTGAGAAATTCACATCAGTGCTGAGTTTGAAAGCAATATTCACATTTATTGATGTGTTGTTTCAGGACATGGTTGCAAGGTGTAAGCCTTTTTTGTTTAAATATCATCTATAAGAATATGAACCAAATTACACTTTGCACAGGTAAGCGAAACTGCAGGTTCTCAGACACTGAAGGTTTAATGCTGACTGTGATTTTTGTTCTTACAAAGAGATAATTTTTATATTATCAACGTATTAAATTTTCCAAAGTTTGAATAACTAATAGAAAACCCACTCTACCTTCATGAGACAATCACTCACAATTTAAAGCCCAACAGAATCTTTCAGATAATACAAACATTGTCCTGATTATCACTATTATAGTAAAAATAAAATTTGATTTTTCAAGTCAAAACAGATGTAAGTTGAATATAGTTTAGCTCTTATTCTAAGTGTGTTGGGTATAATTAGGTAATCAATCATATTTAATCAATATGTCATTCTGCCATGCAGATTCCCATGTCTATAATTCCAGCTTTGTTCAAATGATCTTTAGTCCCAGTACGTTCTTAATTGATTCTTTTTCATGCAAAAGGACCACAGAATAAATAAATGGCACATCTTAAAACGTAGAAATACCAATTTAGAAAAACAGAACAAAACAAAACAAAACAAAAAAACCCACCTTTGAATGTAATTTTGGCCAATGTATTTCAGTGTTTTAAGAATTAGAATAAGTATCCTTAGTTGTCCTGCTCTCACTCTCACTGAGAATGGTCCACTGGGATTATAGGAATTGACTTTAAAAGTAGCAGAATCAAGTACCAATTGCTCACTTTAACATAATCATAGAAGCACTAATACAGGCACAAACATGCCATGAAGCAGAAGTGCAGGTCTTTATACACAGTTTCCATCTGCAATTAAAGTAGCAGATAGAATGGATTTAAAAGCCCTAAGAATTCTAGTTTAAAATATTAAGCAAAGCATCCACAAACTCAATTTTGGGATTGTAGTCACATGTAAATGCTGATTGTTCTTTTAAAAATGCTGAAGTGTGACAAAATGCCTCTTATTGACAGTCTTTTCATTATCTAGGTTGGCACTGGGTAAACATGAGCATAGTTGTTTCAGATTGTTTGAAAACTATTGAAAAAAGTAAATAACCATTGGGTTTAGAATGAAAAGCTTAGTGTGACATTTGCTTTCATTTTAAATAGCTTGAAAGGAGAAGAACAGCATGACATTAAAAACAATGTCTATCTTATTGCGTGGTTCTTTTCCAGTGACTTTGTAAAAGAGTTGCTCTTCACTATTCCAGAAGACAACCAGAAGCTGTTTTTGGCCAGTTTGATCAGTAAAATCAGAGGTGAGAAAAAGGTTTGCATTGAAAATTGCTCTTTCATCTGTCTGTCCTATACATAGGAGCTGCACCAGTTTCTCAGTGTCATGATGGATTGGCATATATCTTGGAAAAAAATATATATATATATATATTGCTTTGTAAATACAAGAGCCTCATCTAGGTATTCATATTAAGATGAGTAGCTTTGGTGCTGCAGAAAAGTCCTGAATATTTAATATATGAAAATATTGCATAGAATTATGATATTCCATTATATTTGCTGGAAATTTGGCATATTCACTTTGCTTTTCATTTTGTTTAAAGCAGTCCATAAATGCCTAGTAAAGCAAATTTATATTATTAGAAATATTAACACTAACTTAAATTACAAGTTACTCTCATTTTCTTAGGACCATGCCATAGCTACTTGGAAGTCCTTCCCTTTTTCATTCAGGAACTAAACTGTAAATGCAAGTAAAATTTAAAATTATGTGTATACTAGTCTAAAATGTATTCTGTTTTGTAATTCTTTGCATCTGGAATAAGGAAACAAGTGCTAAGTCACTTCTATATTTGCATTAGACCTCTTAACAAGGTTTACCATAGCTCTTAAAATGTAAAGAAAAAACATCATTGTTTTTATCACAGCTCATTCAGATTAAGAAGACAGAAATACAGCTCCAGAGTCATATCAATTCCAAAGCATGACCAGAAAGGAACTGCATTTTTGGTTTATATTTGAGCTAAGCACTGTTTAAATATCTTTCTGTTAACTTGAGTGAAAAAGTCTGGTTCTTAAGTAGGATGTTCCTTTTAGTGGAATATCTACTCAAGCACTACTCTCTGCCATGCTACTGTCTATCATCAGTAACCATCAGTCATGTCTATCATCCTTTTGCTGTCTCTAAAGTTGCCAATAGGAGTTTAGCTTTTAAAATTGCTTACTCTTGCTGAAAAAAAAAAGGCTCCAGAAGTCCCCCCCTGTATTTCAAGTAGCTGATAAAAGTAGATGTTCAACCAAACAAATCTTAAAAACTGTAATGAAAAAATGGCATAAAATCAATCTTCTCATTGGCCTTGTCAATAAGGTGATGATGCAGGGCTGAAACAATGTCTGAACTAATTTTTATTTACTATCTCCTATCTTGGTTCACTGATACAGAATCATAAGATTTGTAGATCAGACATCAGCTGTCTCACAGGCAAAACTAATACTTCAAACAACAACTGCCTAAGATATAAGTCTAGAAGAGGCAATTAAAAAACAATTCCAGTAACTTTCTCTCTACTCAAAACATTGCTGTCTTTTGAAATTTAGAATGTGAACCTAATTTAAAAACTGAATTTGACAAATTCCAAACAGCCATTTTTTCATTAAAACCTGCTGGCATTGCTGCCCTCTCAGCACCCTTTGAGTAACAGTGGAGCTCAGTAGTAAATCAGTACTTCTAAAAAGTTCTAGACAGAGACATTGCTGCCAACTGGTGGTGGCATATATTACTAGACTTGGAAAGAAGGCTTAAGCAATAATTCAAATTAATTTGTGTACTGTATTTGTGGATGGATTCTGAGTATTATCCATAATGCATTTAATGGGCAACCACACTGTGTGGTTTCCAGTAAACAAACAAATGTAAAACAAACAAATAAAAAACAACTAAAATAGAACCTGAGGTTCAGAAGGCTGTTTTTCTTATCAGGTTTGAACCCTTTTCAGCCTCTAGGGACATCTTCAGTATGGCAGCACGTGTGGATTAGGGATATAAAACTGTGTCCCAGAGGGTAATGACAAAGGGTCAAGTTCAGCTTTGTAAAATAAGCTTCTTCTAAGGAAAGTTCACGTTGATCATTCAAGCTTCTGCTCCAAACTGCACTCTAGTGAACATCTTGAACAGAGCATGTAGTGCAAGTAGTTGCACTGAACTAAGGTTAGGCTCTTTGAAGAGTACTCTGACTCACCATGTTACAAACATATGACAACCTCTCTGATCCAAGAAGCTGTACACCAGTTATTCATTGAGCCCTCCATCTAAATTCACACACAATGAACTGTTTTTAAGGCAAGGGAAGGTCAAGCAGTAAGCATTACTTTTCTTTGCATATGCTTTTTGATATCTGTACCTCCTCTTCCTGTAGGTGATCTTCAGAAGTTTCTCAAATAAATTAAGCTAGACCCAATAAAAGCTATACATCTGTTTCAAAAGCAAGTGAAGAAAAAGGCTTGAAGTGTGTCACATTGCCCAAGGGCTGCCAAAGTGGACACCTCCCTGTCTAGCCTCCCTCTATTCTAAGGGTTGTTCAGAATTATTTTCTTTTGGTTGAACTTTACATTAAAATTTTGAACATGAATACATTCATCACAGTAACAAAGTTTCACTTTTACTGAGAAACCTTTTTAGGCATTTTGTTTTATGGACTCTCCAAAGGCCATTAGGAAAATGCAAAATATTAAATAATTACAGAAGAGTGATCCAAACTTTTAAATGCTTATCCAGAATGATTTGGACGGTTCATTGTTTCAAGGTCAAAAATCAATACAATCTCCGATTAAAAGAACTGAGAAAATATCTCTCTCTCTATATATATATTTTTCCAGGAAACACATTAAAAAAAATCTGCTGCGGCCATCATATTCTATTTCTTGAGTTCACTTTCAACTCAGCATTCAAATGATTGTATATGGATACTGACAGACAATGACACTGCATTCATATGCACAACTAATCAAACAAAAGGTGCTTGCATATACTATGTAAAATTTGTAGAGGAATACTGTACTCAAAAATGAAAGACATAAACACATAAAGAAATCGTAATATGCTTGTGAATTGCCTACAAGACAAAAATGAGACAAAGTAAATTGGATAAATTATTCATTGTAAATTAGTTTTTCATCTCTAGGATTGAGTGTGAAAGAACAACAATTACACATGACATTTGTGGCTGGTCAACAAATAGATTCAATTGGTTTAAGCATGCAGACAGATGTGTGATGCAATTGCAAATTGTGTGGGAAGAAAACCTGTGTTGATTACTTTGTTCAAAATTCAAAATATTTCCCCTAAGATATTATTTACAAAATTCACACTGAACTTCTCCTTCTACTTGCACACCAATAGAGCTTTAATTATTATCTCAGTCCATATAATAGCAGAATGTATTTGGATTATGCTTACAAGTCTCTCCAAATTGTGAAGAGAGAGATTTTCATTGCAAACTATTGGATGACAGGAAGTCTGAGAAAGCCTGCTGGGAATATAGACTTTGATAGGACATAGGAGACTGAAGGATATCCAAAAGACAAGATGCTTGCTATCATGTAGGTAAGCAAAGTAGAAACACGAATGTGTTTGTTAGTTTTTATCGGAATACTCTATTATAACCTAAATTAACTTTTAATTTTGAGTATATTTGGTGTTCCTGAGAGGAAAAGCAATGTGGAACTGGATGAATGGTTTCCTAACCTTCTGTAATCCAGCTGCCTCAACTGCTGTTTTCTGTATATTTGCCATCCAGAAAAATGCCTAAGAAATGTTTCCTGAAATTTGCTTAATACCCTAGGACATTTACCAGTACTGGAGTTGAAAAAGAAAAAAAAAAAAAAAAAAAAAGGTTTTCTTCATTCATAATCTTAATCTTAAATTACAAGGATCCTCAAGGATCCTGTTTTGAAACTTGTTATGTGTAGATTAGGAAAATACACAGTTCTGCACAGAACAGGAAGATCTTATACATTTTGCAACCAACAGATTATATATTATATGTAAATGAGAGGTTTTACTTTTTTAAAAAAAATCCTTTTATTTTAAGAAGGGCTTTATACTCATTTAAAGATGGAAACTATGTTGAGGCAAATAATAACAGAAAGTGACTTAATTTACCTCCTTTTTTGCAGCTGCTTTTCAGTTGTGATTTTTGTCATTGACAGAATGTGTGCCCCTGATTTGAAGTAGCTGTGATCTAACCCATATTCTACAAATATAGATGGTAAACCTTTACCAACAATGATTCATTTCTATTTCAATTTCTTTTGTTCCAGGAAAACCACTAATTGAATACAATTGCATTCTCTCAATAGTGACAGAATTACAGAGTGGACAGGATGTTCATCTTACCTTTGGATTTGCTACTTCAGGAAAAAGTCAGACACTATATTTGATGGTACCTTCTCCTCTACTTGAATATCTGTTGTTATGGTGATAGTTGCAGGAGGGGAACATTAATAAGGATGTCTTGAAAGCTTTTACGTTTACAGCACAATTACTTTTAACACCTCATAAGGAAAGGTGACAGTTAATACTGCTCCTCAATAAATGTGCATTATTATATCAGTTTATATGAAAATTAAGTGAGTTTCTATTTGTTATGTATCTGTAAAACAATTATGAGTACAAATAAATATACGTGTATATATATTTATCCAAAAAGAAGGATTCAGAAGAACAAAATAAAAATCTTAGTTTCTCACAAAGGATATAATTTGTTATTCCTAAGAACTTGCCTACAGTAAACACCGATTTCCAACTATAATACTGTCTTTAGACTACATTACAGTCTGTATTGCTTTTACATGATATAGTGAGAGCTAACCAGCATGACCTTCTCATATCCAAAACTAAGCTGTGAAAAACTCTGTAAATGCCAATCACCCAAAAGACCACATTATATCACCTAGGCTGTAATTCATCAGCAGGAGGTACACAGTAGAGACAGAGTAATTATTGGACTAGAGTCTCCAACTTCAGAGGTACACAAACTTCACCACTTTGGTTTACATCTGTTATTAATGCATGTGGTTACTTACATATTCTTCATATGCCTCATGTGCAGGTGGCGGGGGTGGTCTGTAGCCTGGCACTGCTGGGGCACCCCTTGCTCGAGGGGTAGGAACGCCCCTTGCTACTGGTGGGACGGGAAGTGCTCCACGTGTCACTGGTGCTCCTCTGGGGGCTTGGGCACCTCGTCCAGGTGGGGGCGGAGGAATTGCACCCCCACGGCCCCTATGGGGAGCAAAAAGAGATGATCATTTTGAGGTGCACATCAAAGGAGGATGTGCAAATGCTACCCCACTTTAAAGGCTCTTACACTTTTATTACTATTTAAAGTATTGTATAACTTGGAGGTTTTGGCAGCTACAATGTCAAGCCCTTTTAGGCAGTATCTCAAGCAGAACTCCTGTTACAGAAAGGCATTATTTCTAAGCCATCCGGTACTTTTTACACCTGATCCTCATATTGCTTGTACTAATGAAATCCTGGATCATTGTAATTCAGTTTTGTGGAGTTACTCTGAAGTAGTTACAAAACAAGAAGAAAGTGAGGACTTTTTTCTGTTGCTCTCAAAGTACAAGAGCAGTCATCACTGTCATTCACATGTTTATTGGTGGGTGGGAGAATCTGTCTGACATAAGATGATGCTGGATGGCACAAACTAGCACGGTAAAGCAGAACAACAGTATAAAAGGAAAGTAAGGACTTTTTCTCCTGTCTAATTTAGATCAGCACAAGCAAAGGACATCATGGGATTCAGCTTTCCCAACTGTACAGAGACAGCACTGTGTATAAACAAGCACAGAAGGGTTTAGAATCCTCCCATTTATTTATACAGTACCCACTGCACCACACTAATTGGTATGTCAGAAGAAACAGCAGCAGCTGTTCTTGCTTTAAAGGAGGTTCTTGTAACTATACTGTATACCAAACTAGAAGGATGATATATCAAGGAAGCAATATATGAGTTTCCTTTTAGAGTAGTATACTTCTGAGTGTGCTGCTGTTTCTGAAGACTGTGCAAGTGGCCTGTACAACCATATGTGATGCTGGCACCACTTAACACCCAGGTCCAGAGATGTGAACACAACTCAGGTTTCCCTCAACTGTATAAGCCCTGGTCGGTTCTCCACTGAGACAATCAAACCAATAATGTTAGCTTTTGATTATCTTTATTTTCCTACAACTCTTAGGGGGTAACTTTATGCAAGTATATTTAACTTAAAACGTTTCATTTCATTTTATTTTAATATTCCCCTGGGATTTCTGACTGTTAAAAAAGGAAAGCATCCAAGCATATTGGATATATTGGATTTACATGGCAAGGTTTTCGGTTTACGGGTGGCTTCTGTGAGAAGAATCCAGAACCTGCCTCATGTTAGATAAGGCCCAGTTTCAGATGGCTCCAAAAGGACTCACCACTGGCCAGAGCCAAGCCCATAACTGATGTTGTTTGCACCTCTGTGAGAGCAGACTTAAAAAAGAGAAAATTAAATGCAGTACTACAGCAGCTGCGAGAGTGAGGAGTGAGAACAAGCCCTACAGATGCCAGGGAGAAGATGTCAGTGCAGAAGGAGGGCAGGAGGTGTTCCAGGAATGGAGTAGAAGTTCCCCTGAGGCCTGTGGAGAGGCCCCTGGTGGAGCAGGCTGTCCCCCTGCAGCCCATGGGTCCCACGTGGAGCAGATCTCCACGCTGCAGCCCATGGAAGAGCCCCTGGTGGAGCAGGTGGATGTGGCCTGGAGGAGGCTGTGGCCCATGGAGAGCCCCTGCAGGAGAAGGCCCCAGGCCAGAGCTGCAGCCCGTGGAGAGGAGCCCACGCAGGAGCAGGGGGTCTGGGGGGAGCTGCCACCCACATGTGGGGGACCTGTTCTGGAGCAGTTTGCTCCTGGGGGATGGACCCCGTGGGAGCAGTTCTTGAAGAGCTGCTGCCTGTGGGCAGCCCCCGCAGGGTCAGTTCTGGAAGGATAACATCCCGTGGGAGGGACCCCACATGGAGCAGAGGCAGAGAGTGACCGTGAAGGAGCGGCGGAGATGAAGCATTAGGGACTGACTGCAGCCCCCATTCCCCCTTCCCCTGTGCTGCTTGAGGGGAGGAGGTGGGAGAGTATGGTTGGGGCTCTTTGTTTTTAGTTTCTCACTGCAGTAGTCTGTTAGTAAGAGGTAAGAAATTATATTTATCTCCCTATGCTGTTTGTTTTGCCCATGTTAATTGTTGAGTGATATCCTTGTCACATTCTCAGCCCTTGAGCCCTTTTCATTGCATTTTCTGGGGGGGGGGGGGGGGGGGGGGGGGGGGGGGGGGGGGGGGG